>NC_079172.1:42645970-42850970 GCF_947568905.1 Ostrea edulis
AAAATCAGCTTTTCTGGCTTAGTGGTTCTTGAGAAGAAGATTTTTAAAGATTTTTCCTATATATTTGTATGTAAAACTTTGATCCCCTATTGTGGCCCCATCCAACCCCCGGGGCCCATGATTTGAACAAACTTGAATCTGCATTATGTCAGGAAGCTTTCATGTAAATCTCAGCTTTTCTGGCTTAGTGGTTCTTGAGAAGAAGATTTTTAAAGTTTTTCCCTATATATTTGTATGTAAAACTTTGATCCCCCCTTGTGGCCCCATCCTACCACCGGGGGCCATGATTTGAACAAACTTGAATTTGCAATATGTCAGGAAGCTTTCAGGTAAATTTCAGCTCTTCTGGCCCAGTGGTTCTTGAGAAGAAGATTTTTAAATGACCCCACCCTATTTTTGCATTTTTGTGATTATCTCCCCTTTGAAAGGGACATGGCCCTTCATTTGAACAAACTTGAAAGCCCTTCACCCAAGGATGCTTTTGGCCAAGTTAGGTTGAAATTGGCCCAGTGGTTCTGGAGAAGAAGTCGAAAATGTGAAAAGTTTACAGACAGACGGACAGACAGACAGACGGACGCCGGACAAAATGTGATCAGAATAGCTCACTTGAACCTTCGCTTCAGGTGAGCTAAAAAACTGTTTGATCTACGTTTAGCCTGAAAGTAGGTCAATGATGGACTAATGCAGCTGAAATGCAAACTAAACATGTTCCTCCAAGAGGAAGCCTATGACAATATCTGTATCCGTAATGAAAAAAGCCAGGAAAACTGTTTGACCTACTTTTAGTCCTACAGTACGTCAAGGATGGATTTATCTGGCTGAACTGCAAACTGAACATCTATTCCTCCTATATCAAGCCTGTGATTAAATTTTAGGGCAATGTCTGTATCCATGATTTAAAAAATCTGGAAAACTGTTTAACCTAATTTTAGCCCAAATGTTGGACACGGACGGACTGAGCAATCCAGCTGAAATGCAAACTGAACTCGTATTCCTCCGAGAGAAAGTTTATGGCTAGATTTCAGAGCAATATATGTATCCACAACAAAATAAAGTTTCGAAAACTGTTTGACCTACTGTACTACATGTATTAGACTTAGACTAGAGTACGTCAAGGTGCGTTGACTGAATGTATATACATGTAATTTCATAGAATTAGAGTGGATCTGAATCAATCCATTCCTATCTTATAAAAGAAGAAATTATGACCAATCAACTACCAAAATGCAGGCATGATATGTCATTTAAATCAGCGAAAAATGGGGCTCAAAAATTCAGATATAATCTGGGACAGAAAACCAGGTTTTAGTCACGGGACCGAGACCGAAGACTGGGTTTTAGTCAGTGCCGACTTTAATGCACTTAAAACTTGTTCCTCATTTACCTCTCCTCCTTCAACTTCATTACACCATACATAATACATGTACTTGTTGACAGAGAATACTCAAACATAATTACTCATTATTTTCATTTTAATATTTTCATTTATTGTCAGGTGCAATAAAATTATATGGTACAAATATTTCATTGTTTCATCACTTCGTATTCCTCCCTCCTTAAGACGTAAAACTGTATTTTGACAATGTCCCTAACAGAAATAGTTAGGTCTGTCACGCACATAGAACTTTCCTTGAACTAATCATGCTCCTACCGGATGTACTTAATATGCATGTTTTGGGGCATGCGCCATACGTAAATAGATGAGAAAATATCAACATCCGGTGTATTTTTAGAAGCGGAAGCACGTGTATATAAATTTTCAGTAAACGATGTCTTGGCGATTTCTACCTTCCCTGAGCCGAGTCTAGTAAGGCTACGTACACGGCGCAAGGTAGAGCTGGAAATGAAAAATTTTCATTATCCACCTCAAGAAGAAAATTCATATATGAAATTAAAAATAGAAGAATGTATGCTCAGTGGGGGCACTAGGTGCCAAACGAATGAAAGAATCATTTTGACCTTACAGCAAATTTTGATTTCCTTGTTACGGAATCTGATGTCTCAATATACAGGCCATTGGCAAAATAATCTCTTCAGGATTATAATTTCCCCCCTCTTCAGTCAAGAGCTTGTAGTCTTTGTACAAAATATTGTATGGAGAGGGCTGGATAAAACACCCTTAGCTTAGCACATCAGATGATTTTTAAATTTTGATATACATGTAAATGAAAGCAAGTGGACAATAAACATTGTTGACTGTGGTGTAGGGGCAATAAGTAAAACAGTTCAGACAGGCACTGCCCTATCTGCCAGAACAAGTCATTATTGAATCTTGACGAAGATAACTGATGATTTTCTTTTATTTTATGGAGGTTTGTATAGAAACGGGAACTAAAATCAAGTGTATTCCCTAAATTTGAAAACTTTAGAGATAAGAATGCATATTTGAATCAAATTCTCTTTGAAATATCATTTCAAAAGCCGAGAAAAAAATTTAAAATCTAACGAAAAAATACGTTTAATAATGAAAACAATCAACCGGAAGTAGTATTTTTCTCAAAATTTGCTGTAAGGAAATATGATTTACCCAGAAAATGAGGAAAAAACTGAATCGGACTTGCTGCAACTTAATCGTCAGAGGAAATTCAAGCTACTTACAAAAATCGAAGATTCAAATCAAAATATCCTCATAACAATTATTAGTTTAATCACCGAGTTGGGAGTATATCAATCTCTTTAATCACAACCAGTCGAAAATAAAAAAAAAAATCATTAAAAATTCATTTCTTGATCAATTTCTATAATTTTTTCCCCAACGAACCGCTTATTTATATTCTCTCAATTTCTTATCAGTGCGCATGTGCAGAGGGAAAATCCCGTCTGAAAATAGAAATGCGCATACCTGACGTCATAGGCCACCTAATTTGCATTAATTATTCATAGTTACAAGGAGCAAGGAAAGTTCTATGTGTCACGTGATCATCTTCGCTAGCCTTGGCTAGCAAAGATGTCACGTGATTCGCCAAATGAAGGAAATGATCCTGTAAAGGAGACAACTTTATTCATAAATAAATACCGATAATTTTTATGTAATGAGTGATTAATGAGAAATGATATGTATAACAGTTTAAGTAATAATCATGTTTGCATACAAGATTGAACTCGAACTCGGGCACAAACTATCGGCGCCGAACTACGAAGTGATTGGTTAGATAGGCGACCTCTCTGTAACTTAATTAAAATACTGACCGGTAAACATTTGTCCAGACCAGTAAATTTAATTAATTCATTGGTCCACTTGATCAGTGATTTTTTATTTCAAAGAACTCTGTCCAGCCTTAACGAATCTCGTTAAGATTACACATTACTAATTAAGATATCAAACCGAAAGTAAAATTCGTATTTCGTTCTTTTCATTCATTGATTTTGATATATTCACCTGATTGTGTCGTCTTTGATAACTGTATATCCTTTTTATCATAAACAGTCAGTTCCATGTGTTCTTCACAAAGTTCTGATCGACAACAAATATATTTCAGTTCCTCGTCTAATCTGCGTCTAATCTGTGTTCGCGTTGCCAGGTAAATGTGACGTAATCTGGTCCATGGGTGGGTGTAAAAGTAGTTCCAGTGTAGGAGCGAATATCGCAGCTGGGGATTTCGGTCGCTTTAGATAGAACGCTGTAGAGGTACCCTTGCAATTCAACTCTCGAATGATTAGACTTGAGGAGAGTGGTAACACATTCATATAAATGGGTAGTAAGACGTTTCGGCTCAATCGGTATGATTGAAGTGAAACCTGGTTAAACGCGCCCTCGTTTACCCCTAGACAAGTATGAAAAGCTTCATCTTGGCGGATTTCGTCGCATTTCTAAGCCTTCAAAATATTGATAGTTGACTTTCCAAGACATCCAATCAAATAACGCCATATATACAGTTTGGTTTGAGTATTGGCGGCCCCCATGTCTATCCCCAATCAGAATTCCTCGAATGTCTAGTGCACTCGAAAGAGTGCACGAGACTTTCGATGAGTTCCAATTGTGTCTAGCCTGTGTTGTCGCCGTTGCCACGATATTTTGTCTTTAAAAAGAGTGGCATGTTTTGATACGTGATTTAATCACGCCTTGAACACAAAGGTGACATAGGCGTACATCAAGTATGCACACATAGATGAAAAAGAATTTTATTCTTTTCATCTGTCAATTCCATTTTATAAACATACACATGTAACATAAATCATAATGCATTTTGTTTTCGTCAAGAACGATAACCGCTCGATCCGTTAGATGGTAGTTCAGTCGAAACTAAATCTGCAAAGAGGGAGGTGAGAGAGATGCCGCTTACTATGAGCAGTTTGAGAGAAGCCAGCATTAGATATATTAATACAAAAGTACGTACTGTCTATCCGTCTGCGTATAGTAAACCAGAAGTGATAAAAGAATTAGATAGGTTACATAAGTAATATGTTTTGGTTCCAGCTGACAAAGCTTGTAACAACATTGTCTTTGTTTGTAAGGTTCATTATCATAACTGCATTTTAAATTAACTTGGCATTAATTCCACTTTTGGTAATCGTACTTATATTCCAACTGTCCTTCAAAAGACGAAATTCTTCAAAACCATGCTTCAGTTTTAGACACATATAGTTTCCAAGTCAATGGGTCGGATGAATATGAGTTACCGTACCTATACTGGATTCCTAAACTTCATGAAAACCCTTACAAACAAAGATACATTGCTGGATCCAGTAAATGTTCTACCAAGCCCCTAACTTTGCTCCTCACGAAAATATTAACAGCTATGAAGGAGAAACTTCAAGCGTACTGTGCGACTACATATGCCAGAACTGGTGTAAATCAAATGTGGATTCTAAAAAATTCTAAAGAACTTTTAGTAAACATGAAATCGCAAACCTTTTTTCAAATCAACAACATCAAAACGTATTACTTTTCAACACTTTACACGACCATTGAATTAAATTCTAGACTTTTTGACATCATAGACAGTTGCATCTTCAACAAAAATGGAAAACGCAAATATTCTAATTTAGTAATCAGTCATCCAAAAAAATTACTTTGTTAAAGGCCACTCTGATTCCACGCACAAGTACTCTGAAGTTGAAATAAAATATATCCTTGAGTACATTGTACATTGACAATATCTTCGTGGTTTTTGACGATCAAGTCTTCCCATTCTCTCACCAGAGGGCGTGTTACACATACACCTCTGTCAACGCTTGAGAAAGTAGTCCTGTGTCACATGATTAATCTTATCACATGACGCGGTTAAAATGGCGGATTTTGTACACACTGCAACAAAACACTCAAGAATGGATTGTGTTATTTGTTTTCCTTTTGAAGTTGTGACATTTGAATTGACTGGATTGTTTTATTTGTTTTCTGTTTGAAGATGTGACAATTGAATTGACTGGATAAAATGGTGGAATTATCCACTCCACTGATTGTTTTATTTGTTTTTCGAAAGAAGTTGTGACATTTAAATTAGCAGGACAAAAACTGTTGGCAGAGGATTTTAATTCTAAACTAAATGAAATCCTAGGTGCAAAGGTAGTGGGTGATTTGTGTGCTATGGATGCAGCAGTTTGCCGAAATTGTTACGGTAAGGTGTTGAAGTTAAACGATTTTCTTCACAAGACTAGATCCTCGGCTTCATCTTACATAGCAACGGGTGCTTCAACAACTAAAAGGGGTATGTTGTCACCAATAACCCCAAAATCACTTGCCGTCACCGACTCAGTGTCCACGGTGCGTGGAACTTCACGAAAACAACTCAAATTGTTTCAACTGTCAAAAGATATAGATTTCTGTGTGTCTGTGCCTGAAGAAGTGCCTTTCTTTGACCAGGATCACGATCACTCGTATGTGACAATGCAGGAAGCTGGTCATGAGGATGTGAAGGAGAAACAAACACTGCAGTGTTTGACAGATATTTTTACTGAACGAGAAAATGTAAAAGAAGGTGATATTCTAAGAACATTGAGGTCTCAGTCATTCCAATTGACTACAAAGTCTGTTCCTTTTGGATCTGTTCTTTACTTCAAGGGTCCAAACTAAGTGGTGGAAAAAGAAGATTTGATATTTGACATTATATCTGAATTGAAAACGAGGTAAGACTCATAACCAACCTTAGTATTTACCCCCATCCCTGACCGTAAAGTTTTTAAGGCAGTTGGAGTAAGAAAAAATGTCTTCTGAACTCAATAACTTGAGTGCATGACATATATTTTTGTCTACAATTTGTCTGTCTGATAAGTGCTAAGTCTACTTTGATATATTAGCAGTCACTCATAATATACAACTATAAAAGCTATTACAGACAACACACATATTTCTCAAACACTCTGATATTGTTATCTGGTAGGATTTGTCAGCATACTATTTAAGTGAAATCTGTTTCAAGTTACTCAATTTAGAGTAATTGATATAAAATTTATTGAAAAAAGAACTTGATTCTTCAGGCTAAAGATGTATGTCAATTAGATAAATATAGATTATGTTCACTCTTTCCTTTTGCAGATTGCCTTTTCTGCTACAAGTATTCATGACTATTGCTGTTCCAAATTCCCAGAAAATCAAGCCTTCAGTTATTCCTGTATTAGCATCATGCTATGCTATCTTGATGAAAAATAGAAGTCAGTATCTTACCGTATATCACAAAATGACTTCAGCAATAGCTGCCGAAGCTGGACTTGATGACAGGGTACAGTGTTTCTACATTTTATGTACATAATGTCTCTTGACATTAAAGTTTGTTTTTTGTTTAAAGGATCTTGGCTATAACCATTTGATTAAATTTTCATAATTGGTAGATTGAGACCAAGTTGAATGCCCTTAACTGAATTACATCCATCACTCTGTTAGCATTTTGACTATTGAAATCTTTAAATTGCATCTGTATATTTTGATTGTAAAAATGGAAGATATTGACAAAATTTGTCAGACAGCTACCCCATTCTCCCTTCAGAATCAAATGGTTGTACCTTTGAATTTGTTTAGCACTATTAGATCTAGTTAATTCAGGGTTTCAATTTGAATATATATAATATTTAGTATAGGTACCTTCTGTAATCCATGGATAGAAAATTTAACAACTTTTAGTTTGAGTTTAATAGTTGATAAGAATCAGTTCATTAAAAATGTTAAACTTTTGAATGTATTGTGATTAGGGATGGATAATTGAAAAATGTAAGTTGTAATATGCTGTTCTTTAAATACATTTATAAATTAATTGGATTTATTGGTAATGGCATGACTTTGTTTTCAATTACAAGTAATTGAATGTATTTAAATGTACATTCCAAAACAAAATTTTAGCAGAATTCCTTATAAGGCTTGGAATATGAATCCAAGCAGTATTCACGGTCAAGTCTTACAAACTTCAGTGATTGAAATGTATTGAATTACATTCTTCAAAGTAATTGAGAGTAATTGATCTAATATATATATTAAAACCAATGTAATTAAAAGTATTGAATTACATTTTCAATGTAATTGATCCCACCCCTGATTGTTATCCTTCATTCATTAACATCAATTCTTGCATGTGTTATTTTGTTTGTATTTTATTACTTGTTTGTTGATCAATTAATCAGGGATTAGTGACATCATGGACATTTTCTTTAACAATATAAGCTTATCATATATCAGTTTAACACTTCCAAAATAAAATGTTTAAAGTTAAAATGTTACAGTTCAATTTTAATTAGTAAATGATGTATTAATTAAAAACTTCAGTGATTGAAATGTATTGAATTACATTCTTCAAAGTAATTGAGAGTAATTAATCTCATATATATATTAAAACCAATGTAATTAAAAGTATTGAATTACATTTTCAATGTAATTGATCCCACCCCTGATTGTTATCCTTCATATATTCATTAACATCAATTCTTGCATGTGTTATTTTGTTTGTATTTTATTGCTTGTTTGTTGATCAATTAATCAGGGATTAGTGACATCATGGACATATTCTTTAACAATATAAGCTTATCATATATCAGTTTAACACTTCCAAAATAAAATGTTTAAAGTTAAAATGTTACAGTTCAATTTTAATTAGTAAATGATGTATTTATCAAAAACACCAATCCCTGATTATTTTAATTTTCTTTCATTCAGCATTTATCAGGTTGCTTTGTTGATTCAGAAGATCTTTCCATTTAACAAAGATTGACAAGAAAGTACCCACAGAAAAGGTATAAAGTATATTTGAATCCTTAAGGGAACAAAGAAAACCACATGAGTTCAAGTATACCAGTTATTATAAAATATTTGTATAAGAGAACTACAATTTTAATGAAAATAACATATTATTAATTTCTAGTTACTGAAGAGTTGAAAGTTATACTATTTGATAAGTTTCGAATGTAAAATGAGGTAATAAAATTTACAATTGTTATGATCTCTTATGATTTCATTAATTTATAATCCAATTTAGTAATTATACAAGTATAAAATTGTGTCCATGTATTTATTCATGTTATTACATACTTGTTCACAACATCTTTTAATCACAATTAAAGGGCCAGACAAGATTCAACCAACTGGGAATCAGGACTCGAAATTAACATATGCCCGTCAGTCTGTGACTGATTAAAAGTCTGGCGGACTGACTGACATTTGTTTTAGTAAGTCCGATGGGACTGGTTAATTTTAAAAGCATCATTTTGGAAAATATATTTATGAAATTTTATACACACATTTGGCATGCTTCGATCTGTAGATATCAGACGAATCTGATTCGTAAATATAATTCCCACATTTAAGTGTGTTTGATTATTTCTGGAAAACTCTGTTGGACTGGTAATTTTTTCTGCGGACTGGTTGAAATTATACACCATCAGTCCGGCTGGACTGGTGACATAAAAAAATTAGCTTCAAGTCCTGGGAATTGTTCTCGCATCCCAAAGGCGATTGAAGTTTCAAGATAGTTTAGGAGAATCATGTTAAAACCTTATTGTGCAGAATTTGAAGTTCAATCCACTTATCAAATTGACAGGTTAGTGACTGGTTTTAACATTTATGATTATTATACCCTCACCATCAGCATGGCATCCTGAAAAACTAAATTGGGTTATATTGAAACTTCACTAAAAGGGTATATTGAGTGGGACATGCCTAAATATTTTGAGAAGAAAAGATTAAAGGTCACAGTGTATGAAAGTTAGAAATGTGCTGCCGAGGCATATGTTTCAGCAAGAAATGTTTCAGAAACATGTATGCCATCCGTGGTGCCAAATTGAAAAGATTTATATACATTTGCACCATTTAACTAATAATAGTGCCAAAGCAAGTCATGATATTGAGCAGACAATACCTTCCTATGTCAAATCTTAGAGTGGATTGACCCTTGACTATATGTTACCTAAAAATCAATAGGGGTCCTACTCCTTATACAGCTAGTATATTACTTTGTCCAGAGTTTCTCAATAAAATATGTTTGAACTTTGTCCAGAGTGAATTGACCCTTGACCTGACAATCAATAAGGGTCCTCTTCTACAAATAAAGAACCCACATATACATATGATGAAATGTCAATACAATCATGTGCATGATTTTTATTATGTGGTCTACCAGTCATGAGATGTGCAAAGCAACATGCCCCTCCTCTTTGAAGGAGGGCATCTTTAGTTTTATTATCTTCTATGCTGCAGGAAGACAGTTTTTCATGTGAATAACAAATAACAAATATAGCTTGCAAGTCACACTTGCATGGAACTCAGTACAATTGGTATTCGCCCAATATCTTGAAAATCCTTTGTTTGATAGTGATGATATTTCATACTTGGGTTGGATATATATTCATAGCAGATGACCCCTACTGACTTCCAAACATTGAAAGGTCACTGGATGCAATGAATACAGTGGGGCCACAATAGGGGATCAAAGTTATTGTGGGATCAAAGTTTTACATGCTGATATATAGGAAAATCTTCTCCACTGGGCTAATTTCAACCATATTTATGAAGTGGTGTTTGCCACATCAATTAAGTGGTGTCCGCCATTTATTTTACACAGTGTCTGTCAGTTGAATAAACTGGCACCTACTGGCTTCTGTGGTTTTTAAACAAATTCTCATTTGCAATGTAGAATATTAAGTTTCTCTTCAAAACGTGTGCTTATGGTCTACATATTGCATTCCTTTGTTATAACCCATGTTCTTACTTTTATTTTTTGGCTCCTTTTGTCAACAGGTGATAATCTTGACCTGTATGTGAAGGCTTCCATAATGACCTCAGAGAAGAGGAATAAGGATATGCACCTTTTCACTTCAAATGTGATATTTCCCCGTATTGCAACAATAGACATGTGCAATGATGTGCCAAAGGTGGATACCAAAACTTTGACTGCAGATAAAGTGTTACTTGCTGAATCCTGTGTCCAGCGGAATAGATTAATATATGCCTACCAAATTTTACTTGGAAGAACCCTTTGCAAAATTCCGGCATTCAGACAATTTCGAAATCTGTTTCCTGACCATATTCCCCATGAATACAGTAGGAAGATGTCTGCAGTCTCGAAAGTGTTTCCTTTGCCTGTCATGTTTAAGAATGAAGCAAAACATGAGGACTGCTTAGCAATTATGGACATGTATGAAAGTGAGCTTGTGCAGTTATACACAAAGGCATTTGGTAATTAAGTTTATGATATTATGTTTTCTTTTTCTTATGCTTAATGTCTTATTTATATATAGGTTTACGGATAGTAACTTATTCCATAATGTTTATGGTTTTGATCTTTAGAAAGTAGCATGTAAGAATTGGTCGGTATGTCTGGCCATATGTAATTCCATCCTAATTTTACAAAGGAAACCCCAATTATGCAAATAATAATTAGCTAGTAGAACAAATGCAAAATGTTAGGTTGATATAATGCGTGATGAAAGACTAAATGGGAACTTGAAAATAATCTATTTTTCAATTTCAGGCAGTGAGGAACTACTTCGAAAATTCCAATGTGTGGTCGGTGGTGACCAATTGACCAGAGTCAGGCTACAGGAGGCAAAAAACCTACGAACACTGTCAATTACCCCAGAAAAACGATTTGATGATTTGAACCCAATGGTATGCGAACTGTGGCACAGTAAACAGGATTTCGTATGTGAATAGGATAATTATATATATATATATATATATATATATATATATATATATATACACACACAATCGAATATAGAACCGCAACTTGTTATGACCGATGACTCTGTAATATATCCCAAACTAACTGCGTAACGAATTTATCCTGCTGAAGACCTTTAGATAATTGATCATAATTGTTGAAGCCCAATTTTCTTTTACATATCTCTATATACTCATATTTTATATTTCAGAAATGTTACAAGAGGCTCTACAAAAACAAAGATACCCCTGGAACTCTGCATTATTTCAAGACTCTACTTCACCGTTCCAACATCAATGGGATTGTAAAAGGAAGATTCCGGCCTCATCACGACTTGCTCATGGTTGTTGGGGAAGCAATGGTGAAAGAACAGTTTTTGGAATTCTTTCAAATGGAAGATAAAGATTCCAGGCCAATCCATGATTTGTTAGCAGACATAGTCGAGAAAACTGAGGAAGAGCAAAAGCAGTTGTTGTTGAATACTCTTGCACAGTTTATCGAATATTATGGATATTGCAAATGTGACAAAGGGGTTCTTCCACAAGACTTACAAGCAGTTGAGCAGTACCAGTTACAGATAGCAGACCAAACTCTCATGTTAGTGCCACAACTTGTTGAACGCAAAGATGACAGACTGTACAATTACTGCATGCAATTGTGTCACTGGTACATGCACATTGCAGAAATGAATGACACAGCTAAAGAGGGAGATTTGAATAGAGCTGTGCTTAATTCTCAGTATTGTCTCCCATTCTTTTATTCGCACTCTGCTTTAAGCAAATATTTAGTGGAGAACGTTGACTACATTCTCAAAAGTGAAGTCCTGTCATCACCACTGCAGAGAATTAGGATATTGGAAGGTTCGTTCACAAACTCTCATGGGGGAATTGGAAAAAACGTCGAAAGTGACTTAGTGCAGGAACACAGTGTCTGCAACCAAAAGAAACTGATCAAGTCTCTTGGTGCCAACAAGTCAGAGCAGGCTATTTCCCGAGTCACCAAGAGTGCTGATGCTATTCATCAGATATGTTCAAATTTTGATGCCAGCATTGAACTTCAGCCAAAGAGTGGCAGACATTCTAAGCCATTCTCTGAAGTAGACGAGACTCGTCTGCACAAGATATTAAGGAAACTAAGACCTTTTCATTATACCTCAGGTAGAACCTGTGATGGATTCAATGTTGATCATGTACCATGAAAATCTCAAGATATTTCCAAACTTGAAATTAGATTGAACCAGATCATTACTCGTCTTACCCGAGGACGAACCATATCCACCGAGGAGGAAGACCAGCAGGAAGAGAATGAGATATCGGACAATTTACCACCTCTGTAAAATGCAGTTTGCTATGGACTTGGGTAATGGTGAAACACATTGACAGTTATGAACACTAAACACTTGTCTGTTTAGTGAAAATACACATTGTTATTTATTAAGTCTTTGACAACTTTATTCAAGTGTTTGATTCTGAAAGTGATAGTGATCCCTTTTGTCAGTGACTGTGGTGATATTACTTAGATCAGTGATAGTGACTGTGGTGATATTACTTAGATCAGTGATAGTGACTGTGGTGATATTACTTGGACAAGTAATAGTGATTGTGGTGATATTACTTAGACCAGTGATAGTGATTGTGGTGATATTACTTAGATCAGTGATTGTGACTGTGGCGATACTAATTTTCCAAGATATCCGGTGTATTTGTGTATGTTAAACATGGTTGTTTTATCTTGCAGCCCATATTTTTATACATATGTTATGCCTGTGAGAGTGTTTTGTTAACAAACATCTTTATACCTTATGTTAGTTATGTATGCTTTGAAATTATTTATGTGCAATTTCCTTGTGTAAAAGATGATAGTGGAATTCCTAGTATATTATGTAGCGAGAGTGGCGTACAAAACTCTGGTTAGAAAATGCCAACAGGGCTTGTGTCTGCCTAACTGAAAGTTTTTCTGTTTAAAAATAACTGGTGTAAGTATTATGAGGTGATAAATACAATTGGATAAGAAATAATTTTTATGGTATTGTAAGTTTGTAAGCCTACTTGAATTCCCAATATGGATTTTATATTTTTGTTCCCACGATCACAATGGCACAGTTCACGTCACAAGGGTTTGGTTGCATGTATGTTAACGCCATAATTATATGGCAGACCAGCAATTTGGAAATTATCATTTATATTAAACTAAAAGTATCTGACGAGACAGTATTGAAAAGATTGTTTTAGCATGATAAAGTTTACTCTTGCAGCCCATATTTTTATAATGCCTGTAAAAATGTTTTTTAACAAAAACCTTCAGATCTTGATTTAATTATGTATGCTTTGTGCAATTTTCTTGCGTGTTTTGTAAAAGGTGAGATTTGCCTTGAATAGTGGAATTCTTAGTAGATTATGTTTCTCAGTAAATTTCAACATTGAACAAATAAATGATATTTTATCTCTCTCATCTTCCAGGATTTTTATGGCATCTTAATGTCATGATGTTACCAGGTTATAACAATGCATCAGGTTTTCATAAATTTATTTTATCATCAACATGAGAGGATGAAGAGATGAAGTAAATTGATTAACTTGTAAAACACAACATTTACATTTGTGAAAATACAAGTGTTTATGGTTTTAGGGAGACTGTTGAAAACTGACCTGAATACAGGTAACGGACACTACAGGGTTTTGTAGTGTCATTAACAATGTTAGGAATTATACCCAGAAAATGTTTTTGATAAGGAATAAAGCAAAAGAATACTTTTTATTTCCATTGATATATTAGAATTAAGGAGGTATGCTACACCAGAGAAATTTGATGTAGATGATAAGTGTAGGATATGTACAAAAATATTTTGAATTTGAAAATTTACTTTATTTTGTCAAAAAATACAGTTTTAGTAGAAGGTAATCTGAAAAAAATTTAAAACCCCTGCTGGACTCGAACCTGCGACCTACAGTTCAGCAGTCGGTATTCTAACCTACTGAGCTACTCGGCTAGGTATTTAAATGGAAAAGGAAAAGTCAAATATTGTTGATATCGATTTTGTCATCCATGTTTTTAAAGAAAGTCAGCCATTATGACGATGTAGAGTACTACCTTAACAAGATTTGAATGTAAATCAACGTTGCCCCTATGAACGTGGCAAAATGTGTCATTATCAGAGCCAAAACCTTTTAGCTCCTTGTGTTCACCTGAAATGGAGATTTTATCTGAGAGAACAAAGTTTATAACAGTAAGGAATTTGTTTTTGGAGAATTAAAAAAGAATGCGGTCTAGGCCAAAAAAAAGGGGGTGGTGGTTCAGTCGGTTAACAGTAAACACATTTTTGGCTTGAAAATAAGACATACATGGGAACTATTTAGTTTTATTTCTTATTTCCACATTCATCACAGCTGCAGGTCACTGAACAAACAGAGCAACATGAACATCCACAAATCTTATCATCTTTCTTGAAACCAAATTCTCCTAGTAACTTGTTGCGAAGGCACTCTGTTGTATTGTTGCAATAAATGATGATATCGTCTTGGATTCCTGGATCGAAGGTTTCTGGCAATATCTCTATTGCTGTAATGCAAAGTGGCTTTGGAAGGTTGACCTTGCCTTCCAGCTCTTCCTACCTCCTGCAAGTATTGAGATAAGTTTCTTGGTGGACAGGCATGAATAACACGCTTAACATTTCGAGGGTCAAATCCAATTCCTGCAATTGATGTTGTAAGAACCAATCGAATTTTTGGTTCTGGTTTCCTCAATTCCGCTATAGTGTAGTCAATGATATATTGTTCTTGTCCAGCACAGATTGCACTATACAATGAATCATGTATATCGTTATTTGAGAATTCACCTTTAAGGTACATTACAGTTTCACTCATGTAGTAGACTGGAATAAAAAGTAGGGTCACTGGGAACTTTTCCTTCAATTCACATAGTTTGTCACAAATGGGTAAAACCACATGTTCATACTCCTCAAGAACCTCCCTCGAAGAAGTTTTCTTCATCTTGGTAAAGAATATATTATCTCGGTCTGGACTAGCCTCTACTAATTTACAGTTATCCATGTTTAGTTTTTTAGGAAGCCCTTTCTTTTCCACTGCTGTTAATGTTCCACTTAATGCAGCAAACGGTATATTGGGAAAGAAAACCTTGAGACTGCCTAGCTTTTTAAATGCCTTTCGGAATTCCTCTCCCCTAAAAATGTAAAGTAAATATTGCTCATTACATGTAATACATTAAGTATTATCATGTTCAAAATGTCTCATGTATGAACATTGCTCATACTAATGGTGCATATTTTGTTCTTGTTTTGGTTCTTTTCTTCTTATCTTTTTTTTATATATAAACATTGCACATTGAAATGTTAATAATTATGTATGCTGCATGCCCGAGAGGGCCCTAATTTGGAAATAAATCATTCTATTCTATGATAGTTTGGAGGTTTTCATATAAATTTGTTTATAAAAAGTTGTATTTACCGTTTCTCTAACAGATGACACTCATCAATTACAACAGCAACAACATGGCTTCGGAAACTGTCATTATCCAGCAAATTTTGGCCATCTTTGGTATTCAGCATGCTGGAATATTATGAGCTGCTAGCGTGGCCAATTGGTCTTTTTGTATAATGTTCAGTGGGGAAACAACAATAACAACCGGGGTTGTGTTGGACTCAGTCTTTAAAAGTTCCGGCAATAAGTGGTAAACTAGGCTCTTTCCATAGCCCACTGGTACATTCAATAGCACATCATCACCATTGAGCAGAAAACATAGAGCAGCAAGCTGTTTTTCTCTTATTTTTAAAGTTCTGTCGTATTTTCCAAGAGCTTCCATCACTTTCGATTCCATGTTTACATATTAACATTTCCAGTTGCGCGTCTTATATTCATACGCGTAATACACAAAGTAGTTCAATATTCAGGACTAGAAAACAACGATTTTAAATAATTTACAGTGAAGATGAATTTAACTGAACTCAAATCATTTTAAAATATGACTAAATACTTAGTCCAAAACATAAATGATGCATGTTAGGCACTTTTACAAGATTTCTGTAAATAGCCGTTGACAGAGGTGTAGTGCGAGAAGCGCACGGAACTCTGGGTAGAGAATGCAAGTCTTCCAACAGTCTGTTGGAATCCCCATGTGCACAAATTGTGCTCCTTTGTTAGCTGATCTGTTTTTATATTCTTATGATGCAGAATTTATTCACAAACTTCTGCGTGGGAAGAAAATTTCTGGCTGTTGCCTTCAATGGGAACGATGATTTACGAACATAATCGGGTTGCTGAGACCGAGGTCATATACAAAGATGAAAACTGACGTGAGTAACTACACGTTTCGATTGTTTAAAACATCGTTTCATTAATGACAAGAAGTACGATAAGTGAAAGAACGTAATAATATACGCAAATGTGCCAATCAAATGAAATTTTGATAGTGACTATTCTATAAAATTGGCATGTAAAAATGTTTGCAAATCTGACACGTACGCAGTTCCTCTCTTTCGCTTTTTTCCTAACTGGTGACCCCCCAGGTCAATGCACATCGGAGATTACGAGCAGGGATTACTAACAGGATGATAAAGATTCATGAATCGACATTTTCTGCTGATTTGACGACTTTATTGCTTAAGATTCACTCAGATTCTATGAAGTTATATATATTCAATCACATACTATTTTGTTCTTTTATTTTTCAATTCATTTACCGTCAGTTACAGCTTGTATTGCTTTAAAAAGTAGCAAATTTTTCAAAAGAATTTCTGCGCACTTTTCAAGACAAGCTGACTTCAATTTCATTTGATTAAAACTGTGTGTTAATTACGTCTTCACCCCCTTCCCTTCTATTGACGTTGACCTTCATGTTAATGACCTTGAAAGCCATCATACACCATGAATACACGTCCGAATTCAGTATTCAGACAAATGAAAACGTAGTACTTAGCATGTGGCATTTTGGCCATGTAATGATATAAGATATTGACAAACAATAACGATGTGACTATAAATTATCCAGACCGCCGCATTTCATGTTTAATACATATGATTTGATTCCTTTCAAGACAGATAATTTGGGCAGTCTATGAATCAAACATCTGTGACGTTATTCAATATTGAGTTGTCTCTCTTTGAGTAGATCATCGAACGTCAGATGTCGGTGAAACACAAACTCAGAGCGTTTCAACGACGCCGTGTCACTTCAAGTATGAACATTTCACTCGCTGATTGGCCTTATAAGTTGAATAAAAGTGGGGTTTTGATGATGTTTTTGATAAAAACATGATACAAAATATAATTATGACACGTAAAATTGAACTGGATATTAAAAGGAAACTTTTAACAACATTTGCGAATACACAGACTGTCGAAATGCTGAATTTACCAGATAATAATCAAGCTATAATGATGTTTCTCTTTTAATTGTCCTTTTACTGGTTTAATAAAATGCAATTCTAAATGAGGGATATAGGGCTCACGGAGGGTGTGACCAGTCGACAGGGGATGCTTACTCCTCCTAGGCACCTGATCCCACCTCTGGTATATCCAGGGGTCCGTGTTTGCCCAACTCTCTTTTTTGTATTGCTATAATTGATAACGAACAGTGATCAATCTCATAATTCCTATAAGCAATACAAAATAGATAGTTGGGCAAATACGGACCCCTGGAAACACCAGAAATGGGATCAGGTGCCTAGGAGGAGTAAACATCCTCTGTCGACCGGTCACACCCGCCGTGAGCCCTATATCTTGATCCTGCATGTGACGTATGAATGGAAAGACACTAACCAATCCAATGACAGACATGTGACTAGTAGCATTTTTCTCGCTACACGATTTCTGTCCAAGCACTGTCAGTCTAGCCCTTCACAAAGCAAGACGTAAGCTTTTTATTTCTCCAGGGTGTCTCTGTAAGAAATTATTGTTGATGTTTAGATTACAGTAAATATATAATGTCTATGCCTGTCTTGTCAAGGTTTGTACGTTTATACGTGGTATAATTGCAGTTTACAGGTTTTTCCTACATATAATTAATAAATACATATATAAAGCTGGAACCTGAGTGATTGGATGTTCACACTGGGCGGCTATAAGAGCCTCGAGTTGTCGTTATCCCACGGGCCTGTAATGTTTTACATGTGTAAAATACAATGTGCAAACTTTCTGTTCTCTTTTCTCTGCACGTTTTGAACACGTGGGTTTGCTTACGTTTATATAATGGTCGGTGTGTGTTCATTCACGATGTACATGTAGTCCAAAGTTTTGGGAAATATTAGAAAGGTGAAGATAACGAACAGTGAGCAATCTCATAACTCCTATAAGCAATATAAAATAGAGAGTTGGACAACCACGGACTCTGGATATACCCGAGGTGGGATCAGGTGCCTGCAAGAAAAAAGCATCCCCTGTCGACCGGTCACATCCGCCGTGAGTAATACGATCTAACTAAAACAAAACTACACTTTTTAGCAATTGAATATCTAATGTTTATGTCGAAAAACAAAACCGGGGTTTGTTGAATTTATAATTAAATGCAGTACACAAATCTTGCTTAATGATACACAGAGGTGCAAATTGCAACTTTTTGGTTAGATCCGGCAAACGGGAAAACAAACTAGAATGTATCACTCTAACCTCCATTTTTATATCAGATCAAAATATTGCAAAATTAGTTATTGTCCCAATTCGGAAAAATTATTGCACATCTACAGGTCATCGCCTATCATATTCCAAAAGATTAATTGTTTACTGCTTTAAAATAAAACGGGGTTTGAGGAAGAAGAAAGTGTGACAGACGGACGAACAGATCAGGGTAACAACAATATACGCGATGTTTGTTTAGAGACTGCGGGTACAAAAACAAAATCAATAATCGCAAGATCTAGGAGATACACAAATTTAAAGATAAAATGTAAATTTTAATGCGTTACATTGAACCCAATAACTTGTTATACACGTAACAAGAATTGACTCAAATCAATTCGTTAAAGATGGTAATATACGTCAGGTGTTGTTTTTTTTCCTTTCATCAATGAAATGCAGCTAATAATATCTTTTTTCTATAATTAGATTCATTTTCATCTGATTTATTCAATACTTTTGAGGAGGCATTTTCCTTGAATGGGACTTCCTCATACATAATCTCACCCACAACAAAGACCTCTGTGTGACGTGGTATGTGTCACCTTCCATCGAATAAAGTCGTTCCTTTTCGCTGATCCAGCGTTAAATCATTTTCCATCGTAGTCTTTAATGAAGCACCTGTTAATAAGTGTCAGGGGTTATTTTCAGCGTTAATTGATATTCATATTTCCTCGACCAGTACACCTTTTCTAAACGTTAATTTAAAACTCAGCATCAAATGAATTTACCTTACACAAGTGTTTCAGGTGAACTCGTGGTCAGACTTGACACAATGAACATCAGGAATACTAATTATAGCTATTTTGCAAGTCATAAACTTACAGTTGAACCTAGATTGACACAGGACGTCAACTTTTGAATAACTTGTCAATCACGCTAATTTGCCAACATCTAGCAGATAACCTCGAAATTAATTAAATCCTGAATTAATATCAGGTTTTACCTCGCATACCAAAGAGCGATTTTATCTGCTATACTTACATCGTATTGTGTGGGTATATTTATAAACCTTTATACATGTAATTCGTAGAGCGAGAAGGAACTATCTGATAAAATACGTTCACCTTTCATTAAGGAATTACTTCACGGAACACAGATCTAACAAAGTAGACTAAACATATGCAAAAATTTGCCGGGCAACAGTTACATAAATTATATATACCGGTATATATTGTATATATATAATCAAGCATTGAATGGTTATAATTTGAAAAGTACACTTCTAGAATTTTTATACCGGTTTCTAAATTTGCATATTCTCATGTTGTAGCATTTTCTAAACGTTATGATTTACATTATTTTTTTAAAAGTACACTGCTATAATTTTCATAACGGTTTTTCAAATTGTATACTCTCATATTGTAGGATTTTCTACACGTCATAATTTACATCATTTCAATTTTACGAAAATCAACGTATTTTTGAGTCTTTGTTTTTTTGGTTGTTTTTTTAGAATTATTGCATACTCCGTCCTCGTAGGTTTACAAAACAACCACAGCTGTTCAATATCTGTTTTCCACAAAATGAGGTCTACTGACATTGTTTTGCGAAAGACAAAAAATAGTCCTGAAAACTGAAGACATCCGTATTTTAACATCAAATGATCAAGTAATGATTGATCAGCAAAGGCAAATTCTACTATCTGTAATTTGGAACACTTTTGAGTGATTAGGTAAGATTTATGTGCCCATTTACATACCTTATTCATGCATGCAAACTGGTAATTAGCCAGACCCACGGCATAGCCACGCTTACTGGGTCCGAGAGTACCTGCTCCACCTCAAAATATGACGTAGTGTGAACGGAGAAAATACGCGTGGCTTATCACGATGGGCTCAAGGAGGTAAGTGGAATTGAAATATATCAACAACTTCATATTCTATCACTATGGTGTCCGGATAGGGCCATTTGCAAAAGCGTGACTGCGCGTTAGTTACAACACGCCGTCACGCCAACAAGCAACGCGCCTTCGCGCTCTCACGCCAACAAGCAACACACCTTCACGCCAACAAGCAACGCGCCTTCGCGCCGTCACGCCAACAAGCAACATGCCTTCGCACCGTGTTGCTTGTTGGCGTAACGGCGCGAAGGTGCATTGCTTATTTGCGCGAAGGCGCGTTGCTTGTTGGCGTGAGAGCGCGAAGGCGCGTTGCTTGTTGGCGTGACGGCCTGTTGTGACTAACACGCAGTCACGCTTTTGCAAATGGCCCTACCCGGACACCATATATCACAGATGAAAAACTGATAGTAGATGAAGTTGACAATATATAATTTCAATTCCACTTACCTCCTTGGTACCAATATTTTAGGTTACAGTTCAAGGTTAAACAACATTACATCCGTCAATCGCCGGTAGGGGACATGTATTGCTTACAAGTGTAATATATGTTTATGGATAAATATGGTATAACTTCCTAAATATAAACGCGTCCTAGTCATTTTCAAAAGAGAGAAAGAACGATAAAAATTAAATGGTTGATTGATTGTAAATGAATCTTGTTTAATGTTTCGATCGAGAATTTTTCACTCATATGGAGACGTCACCAAGGCCGGTGAAGGGCTTCAAATTTAGGCCATTGATCAGTGAGGATTCTTTAGCGTGCCACACCTACATGTACTGTGACACGGTCATTTTTTAAGGTAATCTTTGATTACCCGTGACATTCACACCTTTGGCCGAGCGTTTGGCGATAGAACTGTCACTACCTGTTTCAACGACTTAGGTCTGTCAAGGCCGGGATTCGAATTCCGACCTTCCGCTTGCGGGGTGAACGCTCTACCTCTAGACCATCGCGGCGGTGAGAATCAATTAGAAGGAATTAATTACAATGAACTGATAAATGTGATATAACATATATATATCTACATTTGGATAAGGTTCCGTCAAACTGATTTGATTTCTTATACATGTTCAATACCAGTTTTTAGCCTTGCGAATCATGTCAATATCAGATGGGGTTTTTCTTTCGTGAACAGAAATATACAGCTGTCAGACAGTCAATGCTGTATCTTCTAATTAGATTCCACCGAAGTTCTGCTAGGCCAGATGTCTCCTCAAAATATGTAGTTAGTATGTTATATGATATATCAAAATTATTGTCATTTAAACAATGAAATACCTATTGTCTTTTGTTGTTTTATTGGGTGGTGAAGGTACCAAGCTTTAGCTGGTTATGTAATTTTTTTTTCTGCAATGATCGCTACCTTCATTACCGGATAAAACAACAAAGAAAGACATTTTATTGCTTTTCATTTAAATGTATTTTCAAGAAATAAAAATTATATTTAATTAATAAAACATATCGTTGACACAAGTTGCGTTAAACGAAACACCATTGTACACTTTGACCTTGATGACGCACCATATTTGGTAATGATTACGCGGACAATTGGATCTAGAGCCAAATACATTGTCTAAATGGCTTAAAGGTGTCAAAGTTCTCAAGAAATATAACATTTTTTTTTCTAGGTACTTCGAGGTGGATATAATGTTTAAAACTTGTTATCAAACATTAATAGAAGTTAGACATGAAACAATGTAGTCAGGATTTTGCTACGAACATGAAACAACAGGTGAGGTTTCTGTTAAGTATGAATGTACATGTATTTATATATTACAGTGTAGCAATTCCTACTATTGTTTTCGGTCATTATCTCACTTTGCTTCAATAAACATTTATGTATCTTTATGTAGCCTCCATGATACACTTGTACCTGGTATTTAAAGAGATTCCAAGTAAATGTATCGTAAACGATCTAGTAATGTCCGTCTATTTCATAACAAATTGAGCTTTGTTTTGATGTACATGTATGCGTTTCAATATATGAACCGAGGACAATCATTTTCGTGATTGACATATGATATTGACAAGTTGGAGAGGATAGGAATGAAATTAAGCTGGACACACCGCCGTCCACGCCTGTCACGTGTCAGCAGCAGTCGTTGATGCTTCTGTTCAGCGCCATGAGAAGAGTGAAAACCTACCAGCTTGGAGCTTTAAATAGTGTGTATTTACCGAGGTTTTGACGTTAATTTGACTTACCGATAAGGAAAGTTTGGTAAATAATTTTAGCTGATTAGCTGAGAAACATGCTTTATTGGTCAAAAACATAACGTGCTACGCAAAGCATCGTGATGTCATTAACGTGTCTACGCAACACGTCATTAAATGTATTTGTCAAGAGGATTGACGGGATACACACAAAGTCATTTTAAATTAATTTTAGAGCAAAAAAGTAAGTACACTCTTTTTTATACGAATTTTAGTTTGTTTTAGATTAGGTAAACCGTAAACGAAAGTGAAATTTCATTTGTATCTGCTCATTAGGTGAGCACATGTCAAATTTAAAAAAGAAATCAACAACAAAAAAACTACAACAACAAACCAAAGCAAAACAGGAAAACTGTATTCAACACAAAGTGTCATAAATCTCATAAAAACCACTCAGCTGTGACGAAACGTAAAGTTGATCTGTAAACATAAGTAGTAAACCACATACCAAATTTTAGCCTCCTAATTAAGGCATGGCGAAAAAAGTCTGGAAACCAAGTGGGAGACTGACAGAAAGAGGGACAAACTGCGTGACGGACAGAAGGACGGACAGACAGACAGACTGACAGAGGGACTGATGGACAGACTGACTGACAGACAGACTAACAGACAGATGGACAGACAGACTAACAGACAGAGGGATAGATTGACTGACAGACAGAAGGAGGGACGATGGACAGACAGAGGGACATACTGACGGAGGGACTGATGGACAGACAGACTAACAGACAGACTAACATACAGATGGACAGACTTTCTAACAGACAGAGGGATAGATTGACTGAGAGACAGAGGGAGGGACGATGGACAGACTGACGGAGGGACGGACGGACAGACTGACTGACAAAGAGAGGGACAGACAAACAGGAAACCAGTTTCATACGTAGGGATTTCCTATCAAATTTATTCCTTAGATAAATCAGCTGTTTTTGTTAACAGAAGAACGGAGCTGACCTTATGCAGTTGGTTGGTTGGTTTGTTGGTTATTTGGTTAGTTGTACATTGTTTAATGTACCACTCGAGAATTTTTCACTCACATGAAGACGTTAAAGCAGTTGGTATTCATTATGTACATGCAATGGTTCCAAGTACACAAGATATTTGAAAGCAGTTACAGAATATGACCACCCATATACTACATGTAGTCTAAGTTCGTAAATGTTTTGACCTTGTTTTTGCTTCTTTCTTTACTACACTAATATAACAAGTACATGTAGTTGGTGAGAAAACCAAAATCAAAACGTTTAGCGGAACCCCAACAAAATTAAGATAAATGCCGCATCCCGAACGTAAAGGAGAAAGTTCTTCAGCTCTAATCTTGCAGGGAACATTCGTATTGACATTGTCACCCATGGGGGTGGGGGCAGCGCATGCGTATGGAGGGGGCTTGTGGGCTGAAAATCCTATTTGATAATAATAATAATAATAAATTCTTTTATTTAGACAGGATAGCACAATTAGTACAAATGACTAGTTTACATCGTGGTCCTGTATAAAACATATTCACAGACAGATAATGAGAGAATAGAAAAATAGATAACATAATATAAAATATTAGCTGCAGAACTGTAGCTCTCTGAAACATGGCTACGTCAACAAACGAAATCATTTGAAGCTGGGAGTTTTCAGGTCGTATGGGGCTTCAATGAATATTTGAAGGTATGTTTAGACACAAGTATAGTAGGAAAATATGTTAAGAATTTTTTGATATAAAATTTATGAGACAGCAACTCAAGAATACAACGATATAAGGCCTCAACCGTGCGCAGCTTTTTGTGCGACGTAAATCGAAGGTTTTTATAAGGGGTGGCTCTGTAGCTCTCTGTTATGTCAAAATATTTTTTCTGAGAGCTACAGTTCTGCACCTAATAAATATATACATAAAATATACACACGATATCACTGGGGGGAAAATAAACATATACATCATATCTATATATCACTTACCTTTAGTCCTCTTCGTGCTGGTCAGCACATAAGGCCGTCACCAGAGACTTCCATATTGGTCTGTCTTTCGCCTATTTCTGGACCTGTCCCCAACTCCAGTTGTTATCTTTCATTTCTTTCTCCACGGATCTTCTCCAGGTCTCTCTTGGTCTTCCTCTCTTTCTCTTGCCAGTTGGCGACCATTTCAAAGCAACCCTTGGAATGGAATTTGGGTACATTCTGCATACATGTCCTATCCACAGCCATTTTCTCTTTCTGGTCGTCTGGGATAGAGGAGTGGTGTTTGTCCTTTTGTACAGTTCGTCATTTGAGATGGTGTTAGGCCAGAAGATGCGCAATATTCTGCGGAGACATCGGGTCTGAAATAAATCCAGCTTGTTGGAAATAGACTTGGTTACTTTCCAAGATTTAGCACCATATAGTAGGACCCAAGCACGTTGCTCTTGAAGATCTTAATTTTGGTGTTGGTGCTAAACTTTGTTGACCTCCAGATGTTCCGCAGAGCAGCATACGCTCCTGTGGCTTTAGAAATGCGAGCTTGTACATCTGCCTTTGAATCCCCATCAGTGGTGATCTTACTTCCTAGGTATGGGAAGTTGGTGACATCTTCTATGTTTGTGCCATTTAAAGATATAGGTTCCTCTAATATGGTATTGACCTTCATGATCTTAGTTTTGGAGGTGTTCATATGAAGGCCAATTGTTTCAGCTGTTTTTGCGAGCTGGGTGGTTTTTTCTTGCATGTCTCGATGACGGTGAGATAACAGTGCAATATCGTCCGCAAAATCAAGGTCTTCAAGTACTTCTGTCATACCCCAAGTAATCCCTGTTTATATATATATAGATAGATAGATAGATAGATAGATAGATAGATAGATAGATAGATAGATATATATATATATATATATATATATATATATATATATATATATATATATCACTTATTTGAGTAATAATGCTGCAAATATGCTGATTTAAAAGATGTAATAGAACCACAGCTTCTTGCAGACTCGGGCAACTGATTCCATAAAATTGTGGAGGATACCTTAAAAGACCGTTTATAATATTTAGTTCGAAATTTTTGTAAATATAAAATGCCACTATTGCTACTTCTTGTTGTTCTGGAACTAACTTGGCTGACAAAACTAAAAACGTTCATATATTCTGGTGTCATGTTATCAAGAACCTTAAAAGCAAGCACTAGTTTTCTATATACAAAATAATCATGAAAGGCATCCATTTAAGAACACTAAAAATATCAGCTGTAGAAGTCTGAGTTACTTTCACTTTCAATATAATTCTGGCTGCCCTTTTCTGTAATTTAAAGTCTGTCAATTAACGACATCGCTATTCACTAGGTCTCTGAAACACTACTGTTGTCATCATAGCTGATCATAATGTGTTACAAGTATTCTTAGGGTTTCTTGATTAAGTGTAGTGCACTTGACTTCGAGGATGATTTGTAATTTCTTAATTAATATGTGTTCATCTTTATGGCTATTTTGTTACCGTGACAGTTGTAGAACGCCGCGGTCCGGTCGATTTATAAAATTTATACTGTGGTATTCTCTCAGGAATGCTGGACAGTGGTCAAGATGTGTATACTGATATATAACATAGAACACTGACAAAGTCATTTGTATTTCGAAATTTTATTGTGTTATATACACGTATATTATTATAAGATACGTCCTCTAAGGTGCATCATTCTATGATGGACTGTGTTATATTGGCATATACAAAGCCCATTAATTAATTAATTATATACATGTATCATTCATAATTTAAAGATTTTCAAAGAGAAATAATCTATATTTACAGTAAAACTTTCTAATAAGGAACTCGCATATTATACATTTATTGCATGATAGGGAGGGAGATATGAAGATGTATTGCCCTCGGGGAATATGATTTTTCTTGGGTGAATAAATCTTCATATCTCCTTCACTATCATGTAATAAATTGTTTATTATACCGAAACAAAGCAAGACTCAAAAGTGCATTTGAAATTGGAGTCCTCTCATCTATATACATGTACATTGTATTAATATTATGCTTGGGTGAGTTTTATTCCCGGGTAGTGTCAGTCACGTGGTCGGGTAGTTTTAATAGTCAGTGCGTGTTCGTTTCTAACCATTCTACTGCTCGCTAGAACTTAGGTGAATAGCGTATATACTAGGCCTTATATTGGATGGAAAGCCCTGCAAGTTTATTGTATGCATATATGTTGTAATATGAAATGTAGCATTGATAATAAATGTTCTAGCGAGCAGCATTCCTATATAGTGTCTTTTGTTATCATTAAAGTTTAATCATTTTATATTCGGACGAACAAAGTGAGGGAGAATATAATGTAGCTGAGATCGTCCTAACGGTAACACGTACCACGCCGTCAACGTATTACGGTAGAAGGTACAAACAACGAAATACAGTAATAATCAGATATGATAACCAGTTTTTGTATTTCCATTCTCCTTGAATGCTGATTTACTTGCTTGTTTTTGTATCAACCAAAACCATGCGATTCAACTGTGTATCAGAGATCCACCTACTTTCTGCCTTACGAACTATGAAAGTAGAATGACTCAGACTCATTGTGACGTCACAATACACTTCGTCTACCTTGATACGATAGGGAGATATGATGTTTGAGAGGGAGATATAAAGTTTTGTCATTCCTGGCACGTGACCATCTAGACCAATCAGATTACGCGTTGCATAAAATTTTCATACTGAGGTATAATAATATACATTTATTGCATGATAGTGAGGGAGAGATGAAGATTTATTCACCCAAGAAAAATCATATTCCCCGAGGGCAACGCCCGAGGGGAATATGATTTTTCTTGGGTGAATAAATCTTCATCTCTCCCGAACATTCATGCAATAAATTGTTTATTATACCGAAACAAAGCAAGACTACAAAAATGCATTTGAAATTGAAGTCCGCTCATCTATACATTGTATGTAGCTGAGATCGCCCCAACGGTAACACCGCACCGTCAACGTAGTACGGTAGAAGCTATAAACTACGAAATACAGTGATATGATAACCAGTTTTTGTGTTTCCATTCTCCTTGAATGCTGATTTACTTGCTTGTATTTGTATCAACCAAAACTGATCCGCATATTTTTTTGCCTTACGAACTATGAAAGTAGAATGACTCGGACTTATTGTGACGTCACAATACATTTCGTCAACCTTGACGTTAAATTTACGGAAAATGCACGAGGCTGCCCAAGGGGTAAATATTTATAGGTTATAGACTTTGTATGGGAAAATATTATTATTATATAATTTCAATTTCACCTCTTCTTTTTTCTTTAAAAGTTTGCGGGCAAATATCACACGATATATGCCCGGAAACATTCCGACCCGCAAACATTACGTCACAATCAAATTTCTACGCCGTTAATTTTCAAATTTTTCGTGTTTTTCATCTTTTACTCAGTTAAACTGATAAAGCTATTGTTAAAAATAAAATTATTGTTAGTTTCTAAATGAAATTGAAAGTATATAATAAAAAGGTTATAGACTTTGTATGGGAAATATGACGACCTCGTTTTTTTGTCGCGAACGGACCTCGCAAACTCGGTCCGTCTACGCGCCAAAAAACTCGGTCGTCATATTTTCCCATACAAAGTCTATAACCTATAATTATAGACTTTGTATGGGAAAATATGACGACCGAGTTTTTTGGCGCGTAGACGGACCGAGCTTGCGAGGTCTGTCCGCGACAAAAAACGAGGTCGACATATTTTCCCATACAAAGTCTATAACCTTTTTATTATATACTTTCAATTTCATTTAGAAACTTAACAATAATTTATTTTTTACAATTTCTTTATTTGTTTAACTGAGTAAAAGATGAAAAACACGAAAAATTTGAAAATTAACGACGTAGTAATAGTTTACGCCAGGACCGTTTCCGGTTTTAAATATTAGTCACGGTTTATGGGGGATACTGAAAACGCTTTATCAATTAGACGCTTGAAGTAAACAATGGTGAAATATTGTTGTGTTCCACTTTGTGGTGGTTTTGGGGGTCACAAGTTTCCCACAGATCAGGAATTACTCTTGAAATGGAGGGTAGCGATCAAACGGATGGATAGGAAAACAAAAAAATTATGGAACCCAGGAAAAGAAGACGTTGTTTGCCATATACACTTCACAGAAGATGACTACAAAATCACCGAATCAGGTTAGATCGAGGTCCTATCAATCAGTTATATAAAGCTGCATCGTCAATTGATTTGTTGAATTGTTTGAATTTTTCCTTCTTTCAAATATTGATTTATAAAGTTTCTTCATTTTGTCTTGTATTCGTGTATTGATAACGTTCTTTTTTACATTCTTGAATGCGTTGCTTTGTGGTTTGTTTTTACTCTTTTTCAGGTGCAACTACTGACATGTGGTATGTATCACAGTATTCATTTAATATAATACTAGGCTATATGACGAGACATATACTGCTTTGATAAAACGTTACAGGATGAAAGAGTGCTATGATACCATATATGTATATATATATACACACATATAACCAGCTGAGTCCTGGTCTCCACACAATGTAATTAAAATTAGATCTTCCATCCGCTCCCCAAACTGGGGAGCGGATGGAAGATCTAATTTTAATTAGATTGGGTCTCCACATTAACAATCACCATTTTCTGGTG
Source organism: Ostrea edulis (assembly GCF_947568905.1). Lineage (NCBI taxonomy): Eukaryota > Metazoa > Mollusca > Bivalvia > Ostreida > Ostreidae > Ostrea > Ostrea edulis. The sequence goes on from NC_079172.1 coordinate 42,675,355, forward strand.
TTATTTTCATATATTTGGTGACACCCCCCCCCCCCCCCCCCCCCCACCTAATATTTTTTACAGTAGAAGTGACTGCTAAAAATGCAAGGTTGAATTTGCTACATGACTATTTATGTAAATCAATTATAACAAATCTAGTTTATAATTAGCGAATCTTAAAGCTTTTAAATATAAAGTATAACTTACAACCAACATTCCTGTAACATATTCAATTTGTGACAGGTGAACGAAGACGACTTAAGTATGGAGCTGCGCCCTCTGTTTTTGACTTCAAGAATACCAGTACTACCCAGGAGTCTGACAGAGCTAAGCGAAAGAGGCTGCGAGAGTCTACTCAAGATACATGTACTCCAATGATTGAAGACCTGCCCATGTATATGGATGAATTGATTGTACATCACGAAGTTGTCGTAGATCAGTCATCTACAAGTATGTCCACATCCATGCCAGAAGAAATGTGTTCAACAGCTGAGAAAGAAATCCAGTGTGACATACCTACCTTAGGTAGATTTTCAATTGAAGGTATGAAACTGGACACTAAGATGCTTTCTTATTACACTGGTTTGAATGGCTATGATCATTTCATGCTTCTTTTTAATATTCTTGGGCCAGCAGCTTTTGACTTGAATTACAAATGTGGCTTATTAAGTCCACAAGATCAGTTGTTTTTAACTCTGATGAAACTCAGACAAGCAAAAGAAGATGTGGAACTTGCTATGCTCTTTAAAGTCTGTGAATCTACTGTTTCTAAAATTGTAACAACTTGGATTAACTTTTTGTATTTTCAATTAAAAGAGTTAGAGGAACAATTCTGGCCTTCTAAAGACATCATTAAAGAACATATGCCAACAGATTTTGCTAAAAAGTTTCCCAATACACGCGTAATTTTAGATGCAACCGAGCAACCAATTCACAAACCATCAAATGTTGAGGCACAATCCAAAACATGGTCTTCTTATAAACACAAAAACACGTTGAAAACCATGGTAGGTGTAACTCCAAATGGAGCAGTATCTTATGTATCCTCTACTTATGGGGGCTCTGTGTCTGACAGACAAATCATTGAACACTCTACTCTGCTAGATGTAGGCAAATTTGATGCTGGTGACAGCATTATGGCAGATCGGGGAATTCTTGTTCAAGATTTATTTGCGAATCAGAATGTTTTTATTAATACACCTACGTTTCTCAAGGGCAAAAGCCAACTTGACCCCGAAGAAATAGTTAGAGATAGGCGAGTTGCCTCAAAACGTATTCATGTAGAGAGGGTGATTGGGCTTGCAAAGAGGTTCAAAATTTTGAAACATGAGCTACCAATGTCAAAAATCCCCCTAGCTTCCAGAATTGTGTACATTTGTTTTATGTTGTCAAATTTTAGGAATTGCATTGTTGATAAAAGTGCTTAAACATGTGCCAGTAGTATATCAAAATGTACATGCATACATGTCTAAGTTTAATAAATGTATGCCCTGCACATACAGTGAATCCCTTGAGAGTTGTGTTCATATTTCTGCTTACAAGTTTTAAATGTATCGTACCTTTTTTGTATCCTTTATGCAACATGTGCTGTCAATATTCAAAGGGATACATCATACAAGGATCTTGGTAGACATATCAACTTTTAAGTGTAAAAGCTATTTACCTTGAAAGGGTCAAAGTACAATATCTTTTTTTAAAAATCAATTTAAAAAGTTTAACACTTTATATAACCAACATCTATGCATTGTTACATGTATATTGTCGATACAGAAAATTTCATATCATGGATATGCAATGTATTTCATCTGAAATTGATTGGCATTCTGGGCAGAAACTTAGGCAAAAAAACATGAAGAATCATTTGCAGACTCTAATGAAATCATGAATACAAAAAAGATTCTGTATAAAAAAAAATGAACTGTCTCGATAAATCATTTAGAAGAAACTTTTACACAAGTTTGCATATATGCTTCCACTTTACAGCAAGGATAACAAGTATGGCATGAAAAATTTATCATAGAATACATCAAGCTTTGGAAGAAGAGAATTCTGGCAACATTCTACATCAATATGTACTTTCTGGATGAACAAATCTTTGAAAGTGTATACAACAAAATAGCAAATTTGTTTTTGGCAATAAGCATTTGGCCTTGTATTTGGAAAAAATATTTAGAGGTGGGTTTCAATTTCATTTCACCAGTTACAGAGTCCATTGTTAGATATGGGAAGTACTTTCCAGGCTGAATCTTCTCAAAGCGACCAGCAAAGGGACATTTGACTTCAATTAGTGCATCATTGCCAACGAGTCCATCCGGTGATGCCCCCAAGTAAGGTCGATCCATATCAACAAAGAAACCACATCTTTGAACACCTTGGCCAGTCTCTCTTTCAAAGGATCTGTAATGAGAGATAAAAATAAGAAAAGGCATATAATATATGTAAATAATAATTTACTGATTTGACCAATGCTTATATAGAGCGTTAAGATTTACAAACCAGGTCTCTGCTGTACACGTGATTGTCTGACTAGCTCACACTAAAACATACCTAATAGCACGTGTCTCGTAGGTACTTCCATGGACTAGAGCTTCACTGCGAAATACAGCAGCAGAAGGCTGGTATAGGGACTCGCAGAGTTTCTGCCTATTACGCCTGTCTGTAGCTAAACAGATATCTCCAAATCTTGAGGCTGTGATCCGCCATGATCTCTCCTTGAACCAATTATTTGAGCTGGCTTGTCCACGTGTCTGCTCCTCAATGGCAACTACTTTATCTGCTGTTACCTTTAAAAAATTGTATATAACAAAAACCATATATCTTGTACTGTGTTTTGTAGTATAAAATTGCATGGTATTAGTAATACATATGAACATGAGAAAAAATCCTTGCAATCAATTTACATTGCACATTATATCTTATTTTAACACATATACAACATTTGCACAAATGTCATAAAATTTAATTTTGTTGAAATGCAGTTTAAGCCAATTAACAAAAGACCTACCTCAACAGCTCGTTGAACCCAATACTCTGTGAAGGGTCTTTCCAAATAATCATGGTCCAATACTGCTGCCTAGTGAAACAAAAGGTGTTACAGTTTGTTTGTTATTAAACACTTTATTTTATATGTGCAGTTTTACCCATCACTACTTACTGCTTTAGATTAACAGACTTATAATTTTAAAATCAACATTTTATATGCATTACTAATATAGCTTGCTATAAGTTCACTAGCGAGATACTTTTGACTTGACACTGCTTATAATTAGCGATGTACAGGGACATTAAGTGAGATTCTTGCTTGTGTGAGTAATGCATTTTCATGCTTATGTTTACCTGAATATTTGCTTTCTCGATGAGATATCTGTATGTCAGATTGTCTGAGGTCTCTGCACAATGGTTTAAGACCATATTGCGAACCCTATCCGGGTAACCAGCTACACCTTTTAGATGTTCAGGGCGGGGATCATTTAAAAAATCATCAGTCAGATTCCGCTTCCTGGGCAGATCTTCAGCTTTGACTGGTGAACCTATATCAAAATTTGAATATGTTAAACATGTGGAAAAAAAATAAATTATTGTACTTGATTCAATATATGGTCATAAAACTATTGCTTCTGTTCATCATGGAACATCACATAATATTCATGTATTTTTACCTGAGTATGAATGTTTGGGTTTATGAAATGTCTGCAGGTTTTCTGTGCATGATCTCTGAATCCTCAAACCTTTTCCTTCAGAACAAGAGAGTAAAACTATGGCAACAGCAGCAAGATGCTTGCAAGTTCCATGGGGACCTCGTCCTGCAGGACACTCACAATGGCTGTTCAAGATGTCTCCCGAGTTTTTGTCAAATTTTAATTTGAAGTTGTATGTTACCTTTAATTTGAAATACATACATGTATTCTGGGTAATATAATTTTTTTTAGTTATTTTTACAAAAATATCTCAGTACAGAGTAATAAAATAAGAGAAAATAACTGATAACATACATGGTACATGTACAATTAGTACTACAATGTATATTATATCCACAAATTAAATGTAATACTTGCCTTTGTTTTCATGGCTGCGCCAACAATGCCTGTAAAGAACAGGGAATTATCTTCCTTTAAATATGACACAGCCAAGACTCTATCACTTTCAACAAGCAGCCTTCCTTTCTCGATAGCCTTGACATCACCAGTGCTTTGTCTGTCACCTACACATAAGTACAAGCTCATGATTTTAAAATTTATTTACTTATAAACACATAATTATATATATGTACAAATTATTCTATAAGATATTGCACATTCATTAAATGACTCCTAATGTTAGATGTATGTTTTACAAAAATGTTGTTCTTAATCATACAAGTAAATTATAAGAACAAACCTGCTAATCTATGTACAAAATACATGTCTATCTGCTCAATGCCTATCTCTGGGATTTCTTCTTTATGTGATTCCTGGAGCTGTTGAAATCCCCTCGTTGGCCAATCAACTTCCAAAGGCTCAGGTATATGAATTGGGTCATTCTTGAAATCTTTATTTCTATCATATGCCTTAAGCCTACAATAAAGTACTGTACAATGTCCACTTCCCATAAAAAAAATATTAGGTACCAAGACGTACTAGTACATGTCAGTGAATGCCATTGTATCATGTATTACAATAACAACAGTCCGTATAGTACTATAATTATTACGTATAATTGATGACATAAATATAACTTATATCACATTAATTTATTGAATTTTGATGCATTTTGATAAAAGAATTGTCGCACTGAGCATCAAAACAATATTTAGGCATAATCATGCCGGCGTAAACATCCTCCGTCGTCTGCATGAGTGCAGAGCTACGAATTTGTTGAAATATTACAAACGAAAATAACGGCTATGAGGTATGAAACTACAAACCTGTCTATAAGGTCGGCTTTTCTGCCTCTCGTGGTGGCTCCTTTTTTCTTTAACTCGTCTTTGAGTCGAGAGACGGAAAACTTTACGTAAGTTTCTCTTTCCATTTCAGTGTTTACAAGCGTCTAAGTGAAATAAAGCGTTTTAACGTATCCCCCATAACGACATAATTTTTAGAACCGGTAACGGTCGTCGGCGAATACCATTTGCTTGTGTATTGATTGTGACGTAATATTTGCGGGCCGGAATGTTTCAGGGCATATATCGTGTGATATATGCCCGCAAACTTTTAAAGAAAAAAGAAGAGATGAAATTGAAAGTATATAATATGATAGGGAGACATGAGGTTTGAGTGGGAGATATGAAGTTTTGTCATCCCTGGCACGTGACTGTCTAAACCAATCAGATTACGTGTAGCATAGAATTCTCATACTGAGGTATAATAATAGGAATTATCTTTTATAAAGAAGAATTTTCAAGTCCAATGGAAAAATTTACACTATATGATTTTTAATATGGATAACAATACTTTATGTTATAAATAACAAATTTTAGAGGTCCACGAGACTTCCTATTTATATTATATCATAACTATTATTATTATTCAAATATCGTACTTAATTCATTCATTTGAATTAAAGATATCGTTCATTCAACTCATGTGCGCAACGAACGTGCACATTTAAAATGTCTTTCCTCTATGCAATATTATTTATTTGTATATTATGATTTCTCGCGCCAACGCGGGTGTTCATCTAGGCTTATTTAAAGGCAGGGTGTTAGTCAACACTTCCCGCTATCATGAAATCTACACGATCTTGGGAGTGGGCGTGGCATTCGTGCTGCTTGGAGACAACAACAGGTAACGGAAATAGTCTGTTAATTGTTTCTGTGTGAAATGTGTCTACATGGGTTCAGATTATACCCCATTCTAATACATATTGTGATTGATGTTCATGACCCGTGTTGAGAGAGAGAGCAGGGGGGGGGGGGATACATGAGAGTATGAACTGCCGTGGTACGACGCTTCACGCCAACATACTTCATGATAAAAATGCCGGAGTGAAGCGGCGTAGTTCATTCTCTTATGCATTTTCAAAAACAAATTTATGCTTTCCGAAAAATTTCGGAGGGAGCAAATGGTTGCCGTCATGTCTGTCCGTCCGTCTGAGCTCATATCTCCTAAACCTTTCATCAGAAATTGATATAATTTATCACAATTTAAGGTGTTTCTTGAAACAAGGACTTTTACCGTAGAACAAGGACTTTCAAGGCCAATTTGGAAATGACAAGGTCAGTCAGAAGATATAAAAGTTCCTTCGGATAAAACCGCAAAAACCAAGGCCCTCAGGTGTCATAACAGGTATGTCACGAGAAAGATCCTTTCCTGCTCAAAGGTCGTAAGCGCCGAACATAGACCTAAAAGTTGCGGCCTTCAGCGGCAATAGTGAAGTCTCCATATGAGTGGAATTTCGATCGGGACGTTAAACAATATACAACCAACCTTTCATAAGTAAGAAATGTTTATTTCAACTCTGTTTGAACAGTTATTGATCATGTATCGCACAATAAGTAATTGGAAAATGGCTTTCAGAAAAAATGTCACTCAATGTCAACGTCGCTCAGAACACATATTCATATATATGAATAAACATCTTCATTTCAACAATATTTCAAGTTATTAATCTTTTGGACCACTGCCACTCAGGTGATTTTTGAAAGGTCAAGGTTACTCAGAACATATACTATATATGAATAAGGAAAAAGTACCTTATTTCAACAGTGTTTGAACAGGAATTGACCATATATCACACAAATAAGTAATAGGGAAATGGCTTTTAGACAAAGGTCACTCAAGGTCATTTTGAAAAGGTTAACTTCACTAATCATATACATGTACCTTATATATGAGAAATAACCCTTCCTTTCAAAAATATTTCCAAATGGTAACTTCGTTGTAGCTAACCTAGTATCCGGGCTTTGCACTCGGAAAGCTTCGGGAACTAGGCTACATGAATGTTGTAGCCTTCTCGAAGCTGGCGCTTCATACATTCATTTCTTTACGTTATACATTTCGTCATTTTTCGTTATTTTCCGTGAATACATTTCGCGGGTTTCTGAGCTCATGCATGAGCGCATTTGCGTTTAGTATATATACTGCTACTGGTCAGTGTTCCGGCAGTGCGAGGTTCGTTACAAGCAACAACGGTCGCTTTTGTATTTATGTGCCTTATACTTCCCTCCCACTCAGTCCATTTTCAGTTTTGAATTCATATGTTTTCATTAGTGATTTTTCAGCTTTGTCGATTTGATGTTTGCTTATTAAAAGCGATCTTGTAACGAACGCAACCAACCTATTCACATTTTCTGTTTTGATTTATAATCAAATAGTCAAGAAAATATTTATTTTCGGACGAGGGCACTGAGGGAGAAAATAACTCGCCGTATATTCGTAAAGTAGTGTAGTCGACTGTTGTTTTGAAATGAACTCTGATCATACGCATGAGTTCAAGATACAGCCCGAATCATGGTGTCTACTGCGTTATATCTCATCACCATCATGACGTTCGATCAAGTTAACAATATTCACACAGACATTAAATCAAATATATTCTTTATTTCACAATTTTGTATGAAAGGTTAAGACAACGAACAAGTGACCAATCTCATAACTCCTAAAGAAATACAAAATCAAGAGCTGGGCAAACACGGACCCCTCGATATACCAGAGATGGGATCAGGTGCCTAGGAGGAGTAAGCATCCCCTGACGACCGTTCACACCCGGCGTGAGCCCTATGTCTTGATCAGGTAAACGGAGAAATGAGTAGTCGCAATCGGTGTGCAAAGAACGGTCTAACAATGGGTATGAAACTCGTCAGACAGCATTTGACCCAACAGGCTGCATCGGCAAACTAGATCGTGATAACGACCATATAATTTGCGAAATAAAAGTTATAAAAATGGTGTAGACGTTTTTTTTTTTGTCTTTATATGACAGATCCACGCGGATGGTTAGTTACTGTCTTGGGAGTAATTAGGTTATGTACATGTATTTGGGTCCAATTCAGATTGATTTCTGTCTATTCCAGATATTGGGTGATGATACGTTAACACGTATGCGACCTTATAAAACTTGATTTCATCTGCATATAATCCATTTTATGTGTGCCCTGACTGTACCGACATGTTGAATTCGTCCCGATCTTCTTCAGCAGGTGTTGATTTGTTACCAACAATGTCGCAGGCTGTTCGTGCTACAACGTCTGTACGGGGTCACGTTTGTTCATAAGTGGGTTTTTTAAATCTAAATGTGCATATACTGTACTTTAAACAGGTAAACATGATGCATACCGAGTACAGACTGGAGTAAAATAATATGATCTCTGGATTAAATCTACATAATGGGAAATATCGCTAGGTACGGAATATCTGCGCTGGTTACATTTACAGCATTGTGCCATCAATTTGTCAACTTATATCATTTTTACTACATAATTCAATCAAAATAAGCACTTTTCTAAACTATCTTAATCAAACCATTCAAGTTTAAACTATACTTTTACAAATATTTACAATTTCTGCATGGTCGCAGATGTACATATTACATGTATTTCTTTTCTAAATACCCATACATATCATATCATTATAAGAATATTACGCTCAAGGTTTTCTATATATAACGAAATAAGCGCTGAAAATTGTTATTTGTATTTCAATTTTGATATCTTTATAATTGTTGGTCAAACCTTTATAAAAGGCTTTGTAAATATTGATGTCCAGATATTTTAAAGATTTTTTAATGAAATACGAGGCCTGATCCAAACGTTCATGGATTTTTTCCCCACAATTTCATTGTGATGAAGCAACGACATAATATAAATTGAACGTGGTATGTTGCGATATCCAAGGGAGCCTTTGACGTGACGTTACTTTAAAAACATTGCGTCACACCCGGCTGCTTTGTTCGCCTCACATTCACCTGCTTTGTTCGCATCATATTCGCCTGTTTTGTTCGCGTCACATTCGCCTGTTTTGTTCGCGTCACTTCCGGCTGCTTTGTTCGCGTCACATCAGGCTGTTTTTTTCGCGTCACATTAGCTTGTTTTGTTCGCATCACATTTGCCTATTTTGTTCGCGTCACTTCCGGTTGCTTTGTTCGCGTCACATTCGCCTGATATTTTGGTTTCACATACACCTGTTTTGTTCGTGTCACATTCGCCTGTTTTGACGTAAAAACCAATAAAACACTAAATCTCCTTCTTCATCTCTGCCTTAAAAGAGTCTAGGCATCCCAATTTCTGCAACAATATCCCGCACAGTGTGTCGGCGGTCCAAATGCATGAACACACTCACTCTTTCAAGAAGAAAAAGACGATCTTCTACCGACTTGCCAGACCCTTCATCATCTTTCTCTTGTGCCACTTTAACGCGAGATGTTTATTACTCGTCCTGTCTGTGTTATCAATTTATGCGTCTGTGCCAGGGTGTTCACAAGATTTTTACAACTTTTAAGAATAACTGATCGATTTTTTATATTTTCTAATGATGTCATGATCAACAATAAACCACACACAGAATATCTAAATAATCAGTAAAATCCATAAAACTTGTATACATTTTTAATAGTTCCAACAACTGATAGTATTATGACGCCAATTTGGTATCACATTACGTGTCTCGCTTTTGTCTCATAAATAGCCAGAATAACACAATATTAAGTCTCCCACGCCTTTCACAACATCCGTTTCTATGACAACTGTCAAAGTGGCATTACCCGTATTTTGTCAGACACATTTCGCGCATAATTTCAGAGTAGGTTAAAAATCATCATGTATACTTTTGAATTAAATCTATTGAAAAATTTAAAAAGTTGCAGAGGAATTCCGTGAACTTTTGAATCAACCCTCGTATATAGCGTAAAACTTGAAAGATGGCTCATTGACATCTCTTACATGTTACATATGTAGTATGTATCTTATTCAGTCATATATCCTTTACACCTGAACATCAAGTATCCATGCTGGTCAGTGTAATCTCAGATGAGACGTACTGACGACCGAGGGATTCTGATTCACGACACCTGACGTGTGTCCCACACTCCCCTTGATCCGCCGTCATCCTTTGATTGTGTAAAACAAAACTAAAAAGAACTATACCCGGAAAATTCAGGGATTTATTTTTCAATTCCCAATGCCATTTTGCACTTTTATTAAATTCTTAGGTTATACAGTTTTACTGCATTATAAATATCACCAGAGTGAAAAACAAACTATTAATTGTCAGTAATCAGGGGCACTCCATTTGATCGGAATTTTCAATGTAAATGAGCTCTGATTTCCGGTCAGTGGCAAGTTAGGGGGTGTAGCTTGATTGGTCTTTCATTTACATGTATATCCATGTGTGATTTCGACAAACCATCCCATTCCCACACACGGTGACAATTCTCTGCTCGAAGCTAATTTACTATAGATGTTAGTCAGTGTCAGTTTGGTCAGACCCGCCATCGAATGTATTACTTAAGCGACATGGAAAAAGCACCCATTCATGATATAATGTTACTAAATATTTCCTTGAAATGCGTGAAGTGTAATATTCCTAAAATGCTTCTTATTTTACGAAGCTATGCATTACATGCATTATATATCATTGGCTATACATGTATATGACGGACCAATGGAACGAGCCGATACAAAATCACACACTTTGAACAACCTCCTGTCAAATAGATGCATTGTACAGTGGACGTAGGTAGAATTCACGAATTTCAGGAAATACATGTAGTTCTTATTAAATAGCTACTGTTTTGTACATTAAAATGGTGGATCAAAGAATGTGGGGGCAAATATGAGGTGCCTATGCTCGTACTATGGTACTTACGTTTAATGCCAGATCCTTATATCTTACAATATAATACAGAATGTTAATATTGATCAAAGAGTGATCCATAAACTCGTTCGATAATATTTGACATTTTAAGAAACGCATTTCATTTTTGAATCTACAGCTGAAGCGTCGCAGTTCATACCCTCATGTATTTTCAAAAATGATTTTTTTTTTTTTTAATATTTACATTCAAGTTCTTACTTTAATTTCTTTTGGAATTCCCAGTCGTTAAATTCGACGTACTATATTCTTTCAGATTAATACGCCAGTTGTTCATAAATGTAACGTATTGCTATCATTACAATTTGTAAAGCTACCAAAGGCAAAAACATTGGAAATGTATATACATGTATATATAGGTCACAGCTTTATCATATATACTCGTCAAACACAGACTATGACCATCAGGTCCTGTTAACCTTCATTAGTATTTACATCAGCGTTACAGTCAATGAAGCCCTTTCAATTTTATACCAAGAAGAAATTATATTAAATATTTTCAAGAAGATACTATTGAATATTTGAAAGATCGGCGTTTTCTATCATAACAAACTTTGTGTGATTTACATGTGTATATCGCGATCACCTAATGCAGCCCGGGGGCATTCTTCTGTGAAATCGATCAAACATAGGATGAATCAATACAGAAATATTTGCTGTTTGTCAAAAATGAATTTCGTCTCCAAAGGATGCACGTCAGAAGAGAGTATTACAACAGGTGTTGTATACTTCTATGTACTTCTACACATGTAATACGCTGTAGTGAAAATAATGTCACATTTTTATTTTCAAAATGAATTCTGGAAGGTCAGATCACTTTTAAACGTATTCTCATTCAAACAGGGTCCACTCATAACTAGAAGTGTCATTTATCAAACTGGACCAAGTTGCATGAAGATGAGTTAAGTTTAACTGACAGTTAACATCTAGTTATCACCATAAAAATTAAGAGTTAATGTAAAATTAACTGTTAGTTAAAGTTAACTAACCCTCGTGCAACTGGGTCCTGTTAGTTTTACTCTCTCTCTCTCTCTCTCTCTCTCTCTCTCTCTCTCTCTCTCTCTCGTTGGTGAACCCCTGTATTCCCCGCTAATGATGAAAGTTTTCATTTTCCGGAGGCGTTGTCAAATGAATGCTCTCACAGGACGCTGATTGTAGATGGAAAGGAAATTAGAATCAAATGAATCAATACTTAATATCCTGAATTCCAACTTAACGAAGATTAAAGTGTGCATCGTGTGAGGGAGTCGTAGTGATTGTCTATACAGATTTATTATTAAAGCATTTCTTCATGTAAAAACAATACCATTATTGTAATGATTAGCAACATGAATATGCTTTTAAGAAACTTGGACATTGATTACAGTATTTCAATATAGTTTGCCTGTATGTTCGTAAGAACAGCACAACACATAGCAAACTTCAGCTGATAATCAAAAAATACGTAGACGATTTTTTTCTATATTCATCAATACATGTAAGTTTATGAAGGTTTGATTTTCATTTTAATCTATGATTTGTAATACAAGAACTGTATCAATATCAATTTTTATTATATAGCTAATAAATAGTCTAAAATCTGCGTAAAATCTAGAGAATGTTGGTGTTCAATATCCTGAGAATTTATTGAACGCTAACTTTGCATTGCGTAAATTGTATGCGCCCGAAACATTCCGAGTATGAGCGTTCAATATTGACGTTACCGTAACGACGTAAACAAGCCAAAATGGTAGACGGCGTTCCTCCGAATCTGACAGAGCCGGTATTTGATATTTACTTAAGCAAATTTTTACTGTACATAAATTATAATGTCCCCATTCACAAAATCACTTTGCTTCATGCATTAATGACGGGTTAAATATTGAACAGTTAAGAAATGCATGACGATATTGCACACCTTCACCTTAGATGCCAATATTGATGAATTCTCGTGTATTTTGGAGTATTTTGAGTGAAAAGGGATATAATTTAACAACTAAATACTGTAGCTATATAATAAAGGGGTTATTGAACTTATATAGGTGAATATTGACACTCGTTGGCTGTCAAAATGCACTCGCAAGCTCGTGCATTTTCACAGCCAACTCGTACCAATATTCACCAATATAAGTTAAATAACCCTATAATATCGAACGCTGCTCACAATTTGTTAGAAGGTGCCCAATGATTGGATGAAATTGAAGTTATTAGATCGATAATGTTTCTTGATGTGTTTCATTCGCATGTATTCCTGAAAGAAAGATTAAGATAACGAACATTGATCAATCTCATAGCTCTTTCAAGGAATACAAAATAGAGATCGAGTTAGGCATACACGGACCCCTGGTTATACCAGAGGTGGGATCAGAGATCCCCACCATAATCAATATTTATCCACATATTTTACCAAATCCATGTAGAAGTCAACGCACATGTTTCACCAAGACAGCGCTGTGTTTATTTGCGGATATAGTGGAGATGTGGGGTCATTGTCAAATTAAAGGTCAAGGTCACAATCAACGAGAATTCGACTTGAATACAAATGTTAAGGTCAAGATCAAGCTAGAGTCAGTAAATATAGACGTGGTTCTCTCGTCCTTGCCAAAAGTACAGGCGCCTGGGTCAAGGATATTGCACACTACAATGTAACCTCAATGTAGATCTTATGTTAACAATGGAAGAAATTCGAACTATATATAAATATTTCTCTCCGATCTATGTTGTCTCTTTTTACATTTTTTATGTTTCGGGAAGCTTAATTACATGTATCATTACCAATTACCATAGAACTAATTTACCCACGTTTTAAATATTTTATCCATAGGCGCTCAGGTCATTAGACTATTAGAGCAATAGAGAAAATTCGATCGTGAAAATTGTTTTCTTTCTGTAATCTATTTTGCTTAATATATATAGGATATCCAATGGTTTATGGTTTGATATGATTTATATTCAACGAGTTGTGTTTTTTTCTCCCCGAGCTTTGGCGAGACATCTTTTTATCACATCCGGGTTAGAATAAGTCCTCAGTAACCCCTTGCTTGTCGTAAGAGGCGACTAAATGGGGCGGTCCTTCAGATGAGACCACAAAAAACCGAGGCCCCGTGTCACAGCAGACGTGGCACGATAAAGATCCCTCCCTGTTCAAAGGCCATAAGCGCCGAGCATAGGCCTAGATTTTCCAGCCCTTCACCGGCAGTGGTGACGTCTCCATATGAGTGAAACATTCTCGAAAGGGACGTAAAACAATATTCAATCAATCAATCACATGTTAAAACCCATCTCCCCAGTTATTCATTAACGTACGTTACTGTATTGTTGGGAATTTTGCTTCCTGAGATTTTGTAAACAAACTACGTAATATTGAGTTTGTTTGTGACGTCACAAACGGCGTTGAAAAACATAGTGTAATAATTATATTTCATGTAATAGATGATATCCACCGGATGAAGGAGTAAACACGTGATAAATACTGCGGTAAAAATGATATCATAAACGTATTCTAAACATACATTTATTGAAAAGATACTAGTGAAGGTGAAAATATCGAACAGTGATCAATCTCAAAACTCCTATAAGCAATACAAAATAGAGATTTGGGCAAACACGGGCCCTTGGATATACCAGAGGTGGGATCAGGTGCCTAGGAGGAGTAAGCACCCCCTGTCGACCGGTCACACCCACCGTGGGTCCTATATCTTGTTCAGGTAAACGGAGTTATCGGTAGTCAAAATCAGTGTGCCAAGAACGGTCTAACAATCGGTATGAAACACGTCAGACAACATTTGACCCAATGATAGGTTGTATTGGCAAACTAGATCGTTATAACGACCATAGAATTTGCAAAATGCTGATTTTAAACGAGACTGTTGGAACCCCTGCACCATCAACTTGTTTATCAGTAGCCTGCTTCGATTTGACCATAAGCAGAACAAGCTCTTGCTTATCGTAACAGTTGAGAGATATAAACACCATAAAATTATGCAGGTAAGTCTGAAGGAGATCAGGGTTTGCAGTGACTAGACTTTGAACTACATATATATTTCCTGTCAATAAAAAGTACATACAAGGTGCAAGGTGCATGTATTGATTGAATTGATATGAGGAAATGTTGTTAACATGTTGCATCTTTCAAGGTTTATATTTCTCAACATTGTCTATTTCCGGTATTTGTGGGAGCACTTCAGTTGAACATTTTTAAAAACAGATTTATTTAACAAATGAGACAAAATTTGCCCATAGAAATATTGCAAATTTAAAATTTTTGTCCATAGAATTATTGCAGATTAAAATTACCTATAATGTTGAAAGTGGGTGCCTGGTTGAGATAGTAATCATGAAGTAAAAAGTTCCTTTAATGGTGTGCGCGATGCTTGCAAAAATAAAACAAACAAATTAAAAATAAAAACACGCCATTCCGCGTACTGATGTTTTGTTGACGCTAGGGAGGATAAAGCTCCCATCAATCGGTCATTCACCTCATCTAAACATTCCACTTCCTTTGATCCACAAGACGCTGCTTCCCAACAGCTCTGCTCGTAACTTTGTCCCTTGGTTCAATGTGGAGATTTTAAGATCCCCGTGGCCCCGAAAGCCTCGAATACATTAATCTTTGTCTTCACACGGAAATGAATTCTATTGTGTACTCTTTAGTTTACCTTTCCGATGCCACTAAGGGTATCCCGTTTGTTTGTTTGTTTGTGTGCGGCTACTTTGCAGACAGGGCTGCATAAAATCTACAGATTCGATTTTATTTAGATATTCACGAAAGATTGACTGAGTTAATTTTGGGAGCGATTTCGTAGTCGAGATCAGCTGCGGGCAATCAATAGAGAAGCGGGGGACCGTGGTAAAGCTTCGCGGTCTCTGAACATTATCGGCTGTGGATGTGGCCTTCAAGGGAAATGGACCTCATCACAAGGATGCTTGATTATAGTGCTGATATAAACACATTCAGATGAGTACAGCAGACCAATGCGCATCATCATCACATGTCGACTTTTGTCAGTTTGATACACTGTATGAAATGGAACCAGTTCCAGCTGATCTCTACAGGAGAAATAATCTCTCCCACTTTGGTTGATTTTGACCTCTGTGATAATTTCCCCCACAACTTACAACTGGGTGTAAAATTCTCGCTTCCATACAAATGAAAGGGTAGTGGGGGTGGGGGTGGGGGGGGGGGGTATGGAAAGTAACACGGAATTAGGCAGTGTTATTCATATGTGGATTTTATGGCCGGGGTTCGAATCCCGTCCGCAACAAACCTAAGTCGTTAAAACAGGTAGTGACAGTTCCATCGCCAAACGCACGGCATAAGGTGTGAATGTCACGGGTCCTCGGAGATTACCTTAAAAACAGATGACCCGTGTCACAGTAGGTGTGGCACGCTAAAGAACCCTCACTGCTCAATGGCCGTAAGCGCCGAGCAAAGGCCTAAATTTGAAGCCCTTCACCGGTCTTGGTGATGTCTCCATATGAGTGAAAAATTCTCGAGCAAGATACAATTAATCAATCATATATTCTCATTTTCTTTTCAAATTTAAGGAATCACTTTGCCAGTTAATCAAATTATTACGTTTTCCATTTTAGTTGCATGTAGTCACCTCGCATACCACTTGACCTTCATAATCCCACTTTGAGGACTGCAACCCCTTTTATGGAAGGCCCTCAAAATATTGTATGGGTCCGCCCCGTCAATGTCGTGACAAATTGACCCCTGTAGAAATTTTTCCATTTACGTATTCGTGGGTCCACTAACTTAAATATATATGTCAGTTTAATTAAGTCACATTCCTGACTGATTTTTATTAATGGTACATTGCATGAAACCACAAGTAATTCAGTAGGCAATTTGACCGGGCGACAAGGGATGCTTACTCCTCCTATGCACCTGATCCCACCTCTGGTATATCCAGGTGTCCGTGTTTGCCCTACTTTTTATTTTGTATTCCTTGTGGGAGACTGATCATTGTTCGTTATCTTCACTTTTCATGTGATAAAACGTTTTGCATTTAGAGCTCTGCACGGTTTCTTTCTAGACCCAGTGGAATATGTAGTGGCCAACTTTTCAGATTTCGTTTAAATTACAGAAAGTCCTCTTTCGTTGTACACCTTTTAAATAAAATTCTGTGGGCGTGTTTTCTTATAACTTCCGGTACGAGTGATCGATATAGGTACCTGCAGCATCAACAACGAAATAAACCTGGTGTGCTTCTAGACGACGTTTTTCTACCATTTCATATTCAGTCTTTTTTTTTTTTTTTGCAATAAAAAAGTAAGACTTTCTTTCATCAGGCGTTTTATTCTTAAAACCAAAGTGATATAATCTTGATTAATTAATTTAGATAATTAAAAATACTAGTATAGACATCTCAATGAATTTTACTTTCGTAACATTATCATCATCATGCAATCACTCTGGTCCTTCAGTTAAAAAAGGGATAGTGTAAATTGCTACTGATAAACTTTGGAAAAAAATACTCATAAATATATGTACACAACTGTTTAAAAAACATGTTACTGGTAGAACATAATATCAATATGTACGCAAATCAACTGTTTTGAGCGAAAGAGGAAGTGACACTCTCAATGTTTATAACCGTTTATCATGTAAATTCTTGTTAACAAGTTGAAATCTTAACGATACTTTCCATTATCAACAAGACTGTGTACATAGGTTATTTTCATCAGTAATTACAAAATCTCTGTATAGTTTGGTAAATATTTGTATTCATCCGCTCCGCGAACGACAAGAGATCGCGCGTTTCTGTCCTGGCACAGAGGCCAGATAAAAGTCAGGGTCAGACGGTTTATAGTCTAGGCAGGAACATAAACACCGATAGATGTCGTCTGCCAGTAAAAGAAACCTAGAGAGATGTCTGTCAGCCAAAGGAGCCCAGGATGGCCTAAATACCCCCTTTAACTCCTGTGATTCAAATTTTGAACTGCACCGGATGATGAGACATGCCTTTACGTGAAGGAGATCAAAAGGGTTTAGACAGTAACACAATCACTCGGTTAACCTTCAATATTGCCTCGTAATTCAACCATTGCTATAGTTTCCTTATCCCCATTTTGAATAGACAGATTTTGTACGGTGTATCTTCCTCTACGGCTTATGAGCACAATTTAGTTTATATCTATACATGCACAATTTAGTTTATATCTTTACACGCACGTGGTAAATACACCTTACGTGTAGCTAATGAAATAGAAATGATTGTCTGAGCTATTAGTCCGATTCTTATATTTTTTGTCCTCATACGTGATTTTTTCTCTCCAAAAAATAAGCAATATTTGCAAAAATATAATTGCTCCATGGTACATGTTATAACAACAACAACTAAAACCCAAGTAGATCTATACAGTATAAAACTTAGTGGCGTGTATCAAAAATAATATCTTAGCTAGTGTTACATATTAGTGATTTATAGTACAATATAAGTAATGTATCGGGTATGTTGTTTTAGTTCTGAGATACTACGCGAGTATATTATTTCTTTTATCATATCTCTCACGATATTCCACAAGTAGCAAAGAAAATTTTCAATATCTGCAATGTTACTCCGTAATGAAAAAATATATAAACGTTCATTATCTACAGTGGTGCGTCCTGTTGACTTTTACATTATGATACCGTGATGTCTCCATTTCTACCTGTATATGCAGTATGAAAGACTTTGATTACATTTACAAGTACACAGCAATGGTTGGGCTAACAATATGAAAAAAATATAATAACAAAAAAACCTCAACATATAATGCATACAAAACGTAACAAGTGGTGATTTCAGATCCTTGGTAGAACTTGTGTTCAGGAAGTCGGAGTGAGAGTCTCTCCTTGACATCTGGTGCGATTTATCATCGTCCATCATCTTCGTATTATCACAAACTGTAAAAAGAAAATGCATACATTGAATTTGGATACTTGTAACTACATACTTAACCCACTTCCTGTTTGTGCGTACGCATATGAGGTAGTAATACGGTCTCTTTGAAAAGCATGGTTGTCATTGGTATGCATTGTGTCATGTTAGGGTTTAAGGGAGAGGTGAACAAGGAAGGGGTCCACCTGCCTTCGCCCTATCTTATTAATTACGCGCACACAAACACATATGTCAGACCTAGCACATATACAGAAGTTGACCTGAACGAATAACTTTCACCGGAACTAAGCCCGGCTACCTTCCGTTTGTTTCTCTATTTAACCCCCGTCTCGTCTAATTCAATCCAACTTCCCTTTTCTATACCGTTAAAGTACCTTTAGTTTCTTTAATCAAATACCCCCCCCCCCCCCCCCCCCCCCAGTAAGGCCAGTATTTCAATTGACACTATTGACGGTATCATACCAATTTTAAAAAGATTTCTCTAATGGCAGCAAAGGTCTGTGTATGTGTTATTTCTAAACTTGACTCCCGAAATTGACACTTACGGGATCTATTATAATTGCCACTATAAAAGATAGATTTTGCCTGCCATTAAAACTATCAGATTTCTGACATGGAACTTCTCCAAGATACCACTGGCAGCAAAATCCAAGAGTGTATGCTGATCTATTAAAAACCTCGAGTACTGTGTCAATATTTGCTCTTTGAGCGGTTTTTGGAACGTTTACAATTCATAACATTTTTGGATTGTTTACAGTATGTGTTAGGGATATTATACAAAGTTTAAAGGTAAATATGAGGAAAAAATTATTCCCACGCGTCTTGCTTACGAGAGGTTTTACATGTAAAAGCAAACTATGACAGTCTGGATCAGATCAGATCAGTGTTGAGTGCGAAGTAAATGGGAAAACAGAACTCGGAAAAACTTCTTTCTCCGTTGATGACGAAAAATACATTTGTTGTGTCAAAAATTGAAAAATAACAATAAATATAAAACTAAAGTACACGTGATTATGATCTACAAGGAATTGTATGACCATTGAAAGGAAATTATAAAGCACTGGTTGTTTTTTTCTCTCTCCATGCAGAGACATTTATTTCATGTTATACATGTCTCTGCTCCATGTAATACTTTTATTTCGTTATTTATCTTATCGCTACGTGCACGCATTTTACACAATGCTGTCATTGAATTTGCACTAAGAATTCAACACAAAGTGACAAATCTGAAGCTTTTTCGGAATTATTTCCATTCCAAATGAGACACTAAATCGCCTTATAAGGGCGTAACTAGGTACATTAGTGTAGACAGACAGCTACCTCGTCAGCGCTGATGATTAATCTGAGATGATGGGCAACGGGGGTGTATAGAATAATTGCTACAAATTAGGCGATAAGGACTCAATACGATAACTGTCATACCTCAGAAGTATTAACAATGATTAAGTCGATGTTGTGTTTTTGAATTAAGCGTGCATACGGATGTATACTCGTACAGAAAATATGCAAAATTCTGGATAATTGTAAATGGAAAAATAACAAGACCAATAGCCATAGTGTAAAAGTCCTCGATCTCAACAATTGCAGAATACGTACTAAAGTCATGAAAATATATGACGTAATTTTTCCTTTTTAATTGACCAAGAAATATCCTAGAAATCAAAGATCAGATTAATGATTTAATTTCTATCAAAGCAAATAAACCACGCTTCTTATTTTCCATAGTAGTACCTCTGCTATAGCTAAAACACAATTTCCAACATCTTTTCCAAGAATATCGATTTGTGAGACTTTCTCATTAGTTGAGTATCATATGAACCAGGCCTACCCCAGGAATATTATGTCATATGTTGCTAAAGCCAACTCTGCTTCATTAATCTTCATTAATACCGACAGGTAGACAGCACTCTTCTCTGTGTGTCACACGAAAATGACAGGTCTCAAATAACTCGCATGTCGTTTTCTGCATTCAAAAATGTTTTTAAATGGGTTTTATTAATAACTTAACCTAACCCTCTGGCTGCGAGATAAGACATATTTGAAAAAATGTTTTTCGGTTTTTGAAAGTATTGTATATGCGATGGTATGTACAGTATTTGTAGTCTGTTCACATCGGTAGATTGAATGGCGCGTGTAACTGGTGCTGTTCAATGTAAATCTCATCTTATATATAACGGTACTTCCAAAGACTGAAACACATTTCTTATATTTACATTTTAATCATTTCAATTGCATTTCGATCATGAACTTTAGGTCAAGTGTATCCATACGCAGTAATTAGCTTATTTCAAAAGTTAAAACTTTGTTCGAAATTAACATTCGGTTTCAATTACTAACAATGTTAAAACTGTACATTCACTGAATCCTCCCTCTTACATTTCTTTTGAAATATACAATGAAAATAAATGCTTATTGCAAACTAGTTCGATCCGGATTTTAGTACCACCTGTCTGCATAACCATTACCAAATATGGAGCGTCATCCAGGTCAAAGGGTACATTGGCTGTTCTGTGTAACGTAAGGAATGGATTAACCATATGATATTTTAGTACTTAAATCTAATTTATTTGTTGTTTTTTGTTTGTTTGTTTGTTTGGTTTTTTGTTGTTGTTGTTGTTGTTTTTTTAGAAATGCATAAATTATATTTATATTCAATAAAATGCCTTTCTTTTTTTGTTTTAAATATAGGTAAACATGTGTAGATTACCTAAATCCTGGCTGTTATCAAACTAATTTTATTCTTCCCATGCGTTCTTTAAATCCAACCTAGTGTTATATTGGCAAAATCCGAATATTCCCGGTTCTATTGGATATCCGGATTTCCAGAAGTTGACCGTCAGGATTCGTTTCAAGTTTCCTGAACTGTATTTTTTAATGGTACTGTGGACCATCAATTTCAGCCCCCCACCCCTACTAAACCCGGCATCTCTCGCATGTCCATCTCATTAATCTGAAAGTACTAGATAAGATTGCGTTTACGATATATCGATATGTTAACGGTAAAATTTGGCAATTGTGTATTTGGAAAATACACGGTTATTAAATCGATTATACCAAGAGGCAATGATAGTTTGATTAACTAAACCAACTACTATTATTGTAAACGGTAATTCCATGTCAAGCAGTGAAATAAATATAGATATATTTCTAATAAAAGAATCATTACCTCATTACAAAAAGACATTTTTTTTTTCAAATTGCCATATAATATAAAAATAATTTCACATCATCGCTCTAAATTTCGCAGTGACCCAAAGCTAGAGTTTAAAATGTTAATGTACTGCTAAAATGAAATATTTCAGTCTGTACTGAAGCGATACATTTTGTAAAGATTTTTTTTTTTAACAAATCACAATCCTACAAATTTCTGTACACTTATACATAAATTATTTCCTCGTCCTTTTATCCCAAGCGATACAAAATTTAAAGTAATTTCCAATACAATTCAAGAAACAGCTAGAAGAACCAAATGAATGGTCTGCAGTGTTAGGTAAAGAAGTGAGAGACCGTAGGAATTTGCCAGAGTCTATTTCACAGTAGAGAAGTTTTATTCAAACAAAGACTAAAGAAAAAACAACTCACGACATCAAGTTGTAAACACCTCTAAAAGGTACCTCATTCTAAGGGAAGTTATTTCTAATATGAAATGGAGTCTGAAAAGGTGTATGCAAAGAAAGAAGAGGTCATACCGAGTACAGAGGTCAAACGAAAGACGATTTTATGTGTTATCTGATATTAATAACAGCCATGACACAGAAAGATAGAAAATGTGCTGTATCACTTAGCCCTCCAGACATCGACTGCTGTCATTTTTCCAGGTGGAAAAGGTAGACAAATGTATTTTTTCTCCATTTCCAAAAACTCTTATTACAAAACACGTTTGAGAATAGAAAATAATAAACTGCTTATCATATATATATATATATATATATATATATATATATATTAAAGCACAGCATGTTTGAAGACAAAGTTGCCACATATGATATACTAAGTTATTGCAAAAGCGTTCAAGTGTGACCTTTGGAATTCTGGTACAGTTTACGCATGCCGGAATCACAAATATTACTTTTAATGTGCTCAATACTTCAGACAGCAACTGTGACTTAGCGTAACTGTGATAACGTAATTGTGACTTAGCGTAACTGTGACTTAGCGTAACTGTGATAGCGTAACTATGACTTAGCGTAACTGTAATAGTGTAACTGTGATAACGTAATTGTGACTTAGCGTAACTGTGAAAACGTAACTGTGACTTAGCGTAACTGCGACTTCGCATATTATAATATTCTCGATTTCTAGAAAGAAAGACCGGCACGTGGCTACTGTATAACACAGGTACCGAGACCAAATAACCATAGATTTTCGAGTTGTTCTGCCCTTTCTAACCACACAGTCTGCTAAATTCCAATGTAATTATTCATTCACAAAATTATCATGTAAGGCTGACTTTGCACAAATCCATCTTTAATGAAAATCAACACTTGTTCCTGCCCACAAATACCTGTAATTACACGTAAACGTTTAAAAGACAAGCCTTAAGATGTCCTCTAGCTTGTCCTGTGACAATACGGTCGTAAATGTACGAACGGGCTGTGAACATGAATGAACGCACGTGTACTCTACAGAAATTTCCCAGTTTTTCTAAGCTATGACTAAGCCTTTGCCATATAGCTTTTCAATTTGTAAAAATGGCAACAAAATTTACGTTCATCTTCACTTTGGTATCATAAAAAGCTGGGTTAAACCAATTACTTTATTTTGTGTTAAGAATATGTGGAATTTTACCATTGGAAATTAAAATTAAAGGTGAAATATAGTTATACGAATTATAAAGGAAGCAGCTTAGACAGGACTAGTAACAGCAGCTCAGTGGTTGAGCGTTCGCTTCATAACCCGGAGGTCGTGAGTTCGAGTCCTGCTTCCTGCCATGCTCGCATCAGACATAGGTAGTGATTACTTCTTTGTCAAACGCTCGGCATTACGGGTCTTTTGGATATGACCCTCAAAACGGAGGTACTGTGTCGCGGCAGGCGTTGACACGATGAAGAACCGTTATCTGACACTGCAACGACCCTGTGCTCTAAGCATGGGTCTAAATTCGTGGTACTTCACCTACAGCTGGTGACGTCTCAATATGAGTGAAAAATTCTCGACGGGACGTAAAACAAACAAACAACAACAGACAGCTTGAACAGTACTGTTTTCTTTTTGTCTGCCATTTTACCTCTCTGTCCTTCCGCAACTTAAATCATGGTCAGAAGTACTTTCTTATAAATCGGGTCTTGATGTTTAGTATAATGTTTGATCATTGTCGGAGCTGTTTGTATAGCAAAACGAAAGCTTTTCTATTCACAAATATGTGAATGGGAATGGGCAGAAACACCACCTAGTTTAACCCTTTCCCTAAATCAAGGTCACAATGAACTAGATATGTGGAGGTTTTGTGTATATTATGACCATACTTCAAGTGCTAGTTATTGGTTTTGGTCATGGGTCAAGGTCAAATTTGCCGCGGCTGGGCGTGGTTGCAGTGAACAGTGTCTCACAAACAGGTCTCGTTTCGTATGAGAGAGAGAGAGAGAGAGAGAGAGAGAGAGAGAGAGAGAGAGAGAGAGAGAGAGGTGTAATACCTTTATTTAATATGCAGTAAGATTTAGACTCGTACACTAAAGAGAAGCAGCTATTGTTATCGTGATTCCTTTTATATACGATCTAAAAACTCTCTGTACACGAATCGAGCATGCTCCGGACCGGGAAGTTCATTAAACCGCTTAGAAAGCTGTATGTTTATTTTAACCTGCTATTGAGATTCATTAGTTATCGATTTCAACAACGATAAATCAACAACAGACATTAGCAATCAGGAACAAAGTGCCAAATTAGATTGCCAACTTCAAGTCCGCGAAAACGTGCCGACAGCCAGGGTGAAAACCCCCAATTACATACACATGGCGACTACTTACAATACATGGGGAATTTATTTGTTATATGACAATGCCCTCCACTGATACAAGCATTAAGATTTACAGCTTCGGGACTCTAAGTAACTTTACATTTTGCACTGTATCACGTGTCCTTCCTGAAAGCTATCAATCGCATGAGCTCTGAAAATGAATACAGATCATTCCTTTTGTTTGTAATTTCATTACCCATCGTCCATTTAATCACGAGAAATTATGTAATTTTTAATGTCGTGCCACGTTTACATAACTGATAGTAATACGAGAAGCTATAAATCGGGTGGTGTTTTGGATTACATATTGGCAATACAATATTGTTACATCTGAGACTTTCACGATCTTGTATACTCTCTCCGTCATTCTGATTACACCTCTCCCAGTTCTCGTCTCAGTTCTCGTCTCGTTTATATGTATAGATCGCAAAGGAGATGGATTAAAATGAAAGGTGACCTCTTTTCCCCTACAATAAAATGCTATGATTGGTCATTAATCTTACTCGGGCACCAACTAAACATAAAATACAGAACAGGACACTAGCTACGTGAAGGATTTTAAGTATGTATGCCTAGGATAATCATTATGTATACTGCCAACTTTACTTTTGCATACCTCTATATTCGGGGCTCATACTAGCTCAAATATTTTTGTACTTTCTATGATTTCTTCCATATGCAATTTTAAATGAGGTCAGCAGTTCAAGGTTCATGGCCTAGGGGGTCACTTTGTTCGTCAAAGTCGGCGGAATCGTGGAAATATTTATTTAAATTGAAGACGAATGCGCTACAGTAGGTTAGACGGTCAGGTCTACACGCCAGGCTGCCTTAGATATAAAATTACCGTGAAACACTATAAAGTTTGATAACCGTTTAATTGTAGGACATTCTAATTAATCAATTAAAAATTAACAGAATCCCAACGATTGTTCTTCCTGAATTTCCAAGTGCCTTTCTGACAGATGACCCTAATTAGCATAGTACATTACGTTGTGCAGGACAATCCATCTTATTCTTATTCTCTGGATTTAATTGTGTGGATACCCTGTTTTCATTTAATGAAGATTGCTAAATTAAAACACATAGTATTTTCATAAAAGGAGATAATAACGTCATTATGTTTGGGGTTTTTTCTCTCGCAATTTTGTGGACCAGTTTTAAAGACAGGACAACGTGCAATTCAAAGTTACATGTCACAAATGACCCCCCACCCCTCTAAGACGTATCAATGGTTGCCTCGTCCTGGCACTATATTTCATGGCGCATGTGTCTGACGATGAGCACGTTTAAATTTCTATATTAGTGACGAGCATATTGTGATGTAACAAGGCTTGACAGCTGATCTCCGCTTTTAAACTGTGCCTGGTACAGTGTTTTAGGCTTTGTGGATTATTTGACAACAATTAAGGAGATATACCACATCGTCATACTGGCTGACTTCCTTTTAAACCATGATTGTAAATAAAGATATCAACAATATTTTTCCCTTTCAGATCTAATTGCCATGCTGAGTAGCTTATCCACTCACAGGAGTATAGACCGCGGGTTCGAGCCCAGCAGGGGTTTTAATTTTTATATTGATCACTTTTCTACTAAAACATCATTTTTTGACTAAATAAAGTAAACGTGAAAATTTTCAAAATCAAAATGTTGAACATATACTCAATTTTTCATCATCACATCAAATTTCTCTGGTGTAGTATTTGTCCTTATGTTGGGAATAAGCAAAATCATTTCAAAGATATCATGAAGCAGAGAAAGCCAAATTATTTCCACGAAACCAGGAAGCCAAACCAAAAATGCCTAAGTTTCTGTCCATGCTTTTTATCAGTAACTTTGAGTTTGTTCGATCATAATTTTGCGTTTGAAAGTAGTGCACACGTCTCAAGACTGTTATCACAACTCTGCAACAAAACTGAAATTTGAAATTTGAAAGGTTTGATAAACACACACCTGCATACAACCACTGCAATGCAATATGATAAAAATCTGCATTAGCTCGGTAATAGGCAAACCAACGTCCTGAAAACACCCTTTCAACTCCTTTGCCAAAAATAGCAGGTCAATCTAAATCCATGCAGACTTGTGGCCTTTCTTAATCTCATGACTAAATGCGTCGTAAAGATTAACTTCGTTCTAAATACATACAGTCTTGTTTTCCATTTACATAATGAATTACCTACACGTGTACCAATTTATGTAGGTCAATCAAATCCTTACCTGATTAATTTAGTGTCAATGCAATGTTTAATTTTGTTAATAGCGTACGTAACACATGATGTTACATGTGATGTTGGTTGATAATGTGTTATGTAATACATTACATAACAAAGAACTTTACAGCGATTATTTAACTCCTGAACTACTAAATCAGTCTATAATAATTTTCGAGATTTTTTTTTTCTTTTGATGCTAGAGTGTGCCGTTCTTAAGATATTTCAATGAATATCTATCAAAATATTGACAACTGGAAGTACAAACCTAGTTCCCTCTCCCGTCTTTCACAGCTAGCTGACAAAGAATGCAACCTCACCGAAATAGCTGGTAAAAGATATAAATAGTCCGACTTGTTTAGCCCTAGGCGACTCTTTGTCATATGGTTTGTCAAATTTTTGCATATCTGACAACGACAAGCCAAGCCACTAAATTCTGTATTTTTAGTTTTGTGACCAGTGCAAATCGCCAGGCCCTTGATTAGTGAGCAGTACTAAGTGCATGTACTGCTACATGATATATTTGTTTGATTTTTTTTTACGCACAAAAATGTTTATAAACAAATAGAAACAACGACAAAAAACCATCACATTTACCTGCAATTTTTAAGCACTGGCGATAACATCATAGAGAAGTCACTTCCGTTGCCTCGGAGACATGGTTCATCAAACCGGAAGGGTAGTCGCACACTTCTTCTTCTCCAAGACTAGTGTCGTCATTAACATTGAGTCCGTCTTTAGAATCCTGATCCTGCTCGTGAAATCCTGATTCCGAACTCTCATCGTCAGAATCGCCATTTATCAAACAATACTGCACATCATTGTCATTTTTCAATTCCTCTAAATCATTACCGATCTCTAGGTCAATGACACGAGGAACTAACATTTCGATTCCGTTATAGTCCGATTCTCTCGGACTCCGGGCACCCGATTCCTTGGCCAGAGTTAAGGCGTTTACGGTATCCGGTTCCGATTTGCTATCGTCACTGTCTTCCACGTCACTTTCGCACTCCTCCTCCAGGACTTCGTCCTGCTCCAGATCTTCACTTATTGCACCCAGTCGCGGAGCCGTATTTGATTTTGAAATCGGGGGTTTGAAGTTCTTGCCAGTGCTAAGAATCTGAGTCCTCTTAGGCAACACCTCCCCAGACTGGGGTACCGATTTTGTTCGTTGTAATACTAAGCGGGAATTCTGTTTTCTCGTCTTTTCTCGCATGAATTCTTTGAGCGCGAATTTCAGTTTTTCATGTAACTGCACGGCCATTGCTTTGGCTTTGGCTTCCGTTTTACAAAGCACAGCATGACATCGAAGTTCTAGTTTCATTCTCTTGGCTTCATGTCGGTAGACCCAGACAAACAGCCTGGGATACTTAGGATGTGCTATGCAATAGGATATCCTATGTGCTCTGTATTCCGTCATTCCTTGTTCCTTTGTGTGCGCCCGTAATCCAGAACTTGAAATCGTAAGTTTCATTTCTAACCCGGGATTTGTATGGCGAAGATGATTATTCCAAATAACGTGAGCTGGTTTATCCACACAACCATCTCCCCGCATCAATGTCGTCTGAACGTTTCCAAGGTAACGAACTTTATAATTAGGTTCTTTGTCACTAATTGACAGGTTCTTTTTCCAACTGAACAAACTCATTTTGGTTCACAACAATTTAAAGTTGAAATAGGTTCATTCTACCTGCAAAACCACAAAGAATTTCGTATTAATTTCGAATGAAATCAAAACTGATCTGCATGCAATATAGCTATATTGAAACAATATTTTATCCCACGCTATATAACACCCTCGTGTTTTGATGTAACCATTTGCTTTATGTTTTTATTTAGTTGAAGCATATTTAGTGGAAAATAAAATCTGAAATGTTCTAAATTTGACTGCTCAAAGATTGGACTGGCGACAAAATTACTACAGGAAGTGCCAAAAGAAAGAAAAAGACCAAGTCCGACGTGTAGATGTTTCTTCATATACTGTTTTAATTAGTATGCAAATGAGAGAGAGTGACAATGAAAACTGCAATTAAAACTGATATAGGAGGAATTGTATGATTTACGAGAATATGTTGTCTGGCGTACACATAGAGTAATTTGCTTCTGTATTCTATTCACATAAGTCTTACTAGAATGTAATTCATAACTATTATGAGATGTGTGTGTCTACGTGTGTGTCAGTCTCAGTGTGTGTGTGGTTGTGTATGTGTGTTTATCTATGTGTGTGTTTGTCTGTGTGTGTTTGTCTGTGTGCGCGCGCATACATGACCATACCACACAGTGCCCCCTGTGAGTATGAAAATTGTAACACTCACCTACATACTACAAGTCATAATTGGCATAACTTCCGAATTTCATGATAGTTTCCGTATAGTTATGACATGGAATTCGGAAATTATGCCAATTATGACTTCCAGTATGTAGGTCAATGTTATAATTTATATTTACATATAACTCCTTTATCTAAATCTATCAGACAAGGGAGCACCTGTGTTTGTTGTTGATAGTGAAATTCATTCAATACTACGTTATATTAAAGTTTTATCATAATGCAATGCAACTACAAGTTCCCATATCATTAAAGCTTATATAGGCATTGCCTGCTGCCTAATCCTTATTATGTTATTCATAATAAAATCTGTTTAAATTAATATTAAAGTCGTATACAGTCTTACTCTGAAACACCTCACCTACAGGTGTCTCCCAAAAACTGAACAAAATCTCGACTGGGACATAAAACAACGCACATAAAAACAAACTAAACACAACAATAACAAATAAACAAAACACAACAATAACAAACAAATTAAACACAGCAATAGCAAACTAATCACAACAATAACAAAACACAACAATAACAAATAAACAACACACAACAATAGCAAACAAAACACAACAATAACAAATAAACAAAACAATAACAAACAAACTAAACAATAACAAACTGTCAGTTGTCACTTGAAACGACAGAAATTGTTTCTTTGTTTTTTGTTTGTTGTTGGGGTTTTTTTTCTGTGTGTACTGGTTCAGCTGATGAAGTTGTTCATTCTTTTTGAGCTTTTTTAAGTAAGTTATTCGGAAAGTAACAATTATGGACATGGTTACCAAACATTTTTGTCTATAAGCTCAGATATGGTAGGATTCTAAATAGCCCGTTGGATTTGCTTGAAGATGTTTAGAACTTGTTGATCCAGGTTTTATGATGCAATTTTTCCGATCAGGGGATCACTGTTAAGAGTTTGTATTGCTTAACCTATCTAAAGATATTTTATGAAGATATTAAACTTGTAATCTTTATTACATAGAAGCCACCTTTGGCTATTTATATTTCGCCGACCCTTGTTCAATTGTTAAAGTATAATACCATATGGCAGTTTAAAGGCAAATCCCCCAGATACTACTTGCATAGGTTTAGACATTAAAAAATCATTACCAAACAGAAATCTTACAAAACTTACTGGAAATCTGGGGGGGGGGGGTGTTGTTAAGGGTGGGGTGGGGTATTTTTTATGTTGTTGCGGGGGTAATTTCTATGTTGTTGAAAGGGGTAATTTTTATGTTGAGTATATACCAGTACTTACTAAACCATGCACTGAAATCGTATTCTAATTACAAGGAAACGTGTATATTTCGCTTATATAGAAGACACTTAATGCCATTTGGATTTCAATACAAATCATTCCAAGCAACCAAGTTATGCATAAATTAGCATACGTGTTTTCAATATGCTTTTGGGAAGCTGTCGTTTATGTGAGCAGGAATTAAATTTTTTTTTTTACTTCAGAATGATATTCTAAATTTCATTTTTGCAACATTTGGAATCGAATGTTGTTAAATGCATTCATAATGTCGACCTTCCAAGTAACTGTTACTGGTGTGCCTGTAATAAACTCATTATCCTACATGTGTACATATGTATATGTCGGTTTAAAATATGTTTCCTTGTTGACTTGAAATAAAGCTTATCTTAATTAATCCGCCAAGTAATTGTTGCAAACTCGGTATACAATGTATCCTGTACGCATCGTACACTGCACATAACAATCTGTGCTGTCATGTACATCATTACACTGGTACATTAGTAGTGTGTGAGAGAACTCTACATACATCAAGTCGACAGCTGCATGTCATTCTGACGCTCTCTCTCTCTCTCTCTCTCTCTCTCTCTCTCTCTCGTTACATGGAACATACTCTCAATACCATGGCCTTTAGCTAACAATATCGGATTAAAGAATTGCAGCATGCCGCGATAGGAATATGTAATATTAGGGAGTCTGTGAATTAATATAACATGTACTATTATATTTCAAATCCTTGATAAACGACAAAATACGCTCGACAGATTGCCGAGATACTGGAATGGTGACAGTTCACTACAGAAAGTACATGTAGTAAAACAGACTCTTCAAGAGTGCTTTGAATTTATGACAACGTGTACCTTGCCCCAAGTTAAGCACTGTTGCTGTAAGCATTGCAAGTACTATACAAAAGTATTCTATCAGTGGGGCAATCTGATGCACACAGATCTATATGAGACAACGAACTTTGACCTTTGACGTTTTCTCGCACCTGCAGCAAGCCCTTGGAATATTTCGTTATTACAACAAATGTCACATTTTGACTATGTTTTGTCAACATATACTGCACATAAATCGCCCTTAGGATTAAAAAAAAAAACCCAGCAACATGGGGTTTATCAGTAACAACACACAACCAGTCTCGTTATGCTTTGTTTCACATTTCTGTAATGTGTACAGATTATAATGTACATGTAATAATCTATTATGGCTAGCGACAATGCTGTCTACCAATGTACTCTGTCACCAGACAAAATATAAGTGTCTCTCTTACATTAATAGTCATATCATAGAATAGAATATCGTTTTGTAATTCCTTGAGTTAGGAAAATCAGGAACAGAATGTCATCGGTAAAATATATAACACCAAATTTTTGTGATTGAGGGCGCAGTTTTTCACCTTGTCATGCATGTATTTACATACAATCCATAAAAGCTTCCAGTCACTGATTTACATACTTAAAATAATCCGTATAAAGAAACCAGCCCAGCGATCACTGAATAATCAGATGTAAGAATGGGGATAAAACCAGTGACCTGAATAACCAAGCTTTAACATACATTTGACAGACGCGATGGGGGCGAACTCCAATAGTACCGAATAAATTGAATACATGTAGACTTCACGCGTCTCTAGCGGGCTAATTTGACCCGGGGGCATCGGTAGTGCCGTGACAGCTCTGAGTTAGATGATTGAATGATCTACATACTGATTACAGATCGAATTATTACTTACTAACGCGAAACACTGTTATACTTACTTGTAGCAAACCATTCACATTCTGAGCTTAAAACAAACTTGCAACTGACATGTGGCGTTAGTCTCTCTCTCCTGCCTTTACACCTGCATACTCGTATTAAAAATTAAAACGTCCGGAGCCTGTATAAACTGAAGGTCTCACCTTGTGAAGTTTATTTCCGTGTTGTCAAAGTCTTATTTTTCGATACTCGTTTCTTGCATTATGATACAAGACTCTGGTGTAAAGTGATCCATTACTCCATAACGACAACAATGTTCCTGACACAATTTATAGTCTTCCCAAGAAATTATAGATCTCCCAATCGATCGATGTGTTCAACACTGCTATGTACGTACACCTTTTCACTGATATGACAAGTCCATATTCTCAGTGGAGTCACGTGGTGCAAAACCTGGCTTTTTGATTGGTTCATGCGCCCCAGGTGAACTCTTGAACAGGTAAGAAAATATTTGACGCATTCCTTGCTATTGTGGTCCTGTAACGATTAAAAATACCCCTTACCAAGCTTATTCAGTGAACAGTATTTAAACACTATGAAAACACGAGTATCTAATAAGACATTGATCGGAGTTTTTAAAAATGTAATTTTGTGTAACTAGAGAACAAACCATTCAGTGTGAAGTTCTTGAATCTGCAACATTATTAGAAGTATTCTCTAAAATATTTCATATTACGCTATAAAGGATCTTTAATAATTAATTACCCATTATACAAATTAACTCACCGTGAAATTACGCATGAAATGAAAGATTCAGTTTCAGGTGTTATTCTAAGCACTCTGGAATGTTTTCCTGTTATGAATTAGGGTATCATTATTTAATTGTTGATTTATTACGCTGCATTACTAGTGAAGCAAGAATTATTACATTACACTTATTGAATATTTATACCTATCGTTATACGTCATGTCAATTTATTGTCCATTCGATGAATTATACATCTAAAATTTATCTAACATTCACAAGGTGCATATAACTAAGAAATTTACAAGGTGCATACAACTGAGTTATTAACAAGATGTATACGACTAAGAAAAGAACAAGATGCAACTAAGAAATTAACAAGATGTATACGACTAAGAAAAGAACAAGATGCAACTAAGAAATTAACAAGGTGTGTACAACTAAGAATAGAGTTTGTATTCTTTTTTTCTTTTCTTTTCTTTTTGGGTGTATTTGTTTTTTTTCTGAACGAGTAACGGAACCAGGAATGATACAGCATTCTGTAGTAAACAGAAAAACACGTACAAAATCTACATGTCCATGGGCATTTATTTCCTCCTGAAAGATATTAACATTACTGACCATATAGTTATTATACACGTACAATGTACCTGTGATGTGATCATATGAATATGTTAATACAAAATAAAATGCATACATACGGATTCAACACTAATCGGTCATCAAAAGATATTGCTAATCAATTAATTTGCCATTATATGATACGTGCAAGTACTCTGAAGTTGATATTAAAAAGATGCTGGAGTTCCTCATTGACAAGAGCTTTGTAATCTTTGGTAATTAGCTTTTCTAACAGTCTGCTGAAATTCCCATGGGCACTAATTGTGCTCCTTTGTTACATGTAGCTGACCTTTTTATATTCTTGTGAAGCAAATTTATTCAAAAGCTTCTACATGAAGGGTGAAGATAACGAACAGTGATCAATCTCATAACTCCTATAAACAATACAAAATAGATAGTTGGGCAAACACTGACCCCTGGACATACCAGAGGTGGGATCAGGTGCCTAGGAGGAGTAAGCATCCCCTGTCGACTGGTGACACCCGCCGTGAGCCATACATAAGATGAAAAATCTCTTACTGTAGCCTTCAACTCGATATTTACAGACATTTTACCTATTAACAATAATCATCTTGATATTCATCTGTCGATTCGATATATCCCAGGGAACTCGAAATAAATCATATCTCTTCCACAAATATGTCTTCCACATCTGCTTCGTAATTAGATATTTTATTGAACATAGATGCAAACGACAAACAAACAACTAACAACGGTAAACTAAACTAACTTTATGACAAACGGGATGATTTCAGCTTCTCCATCGTCAACTTTCCATATTTATGTAGCCATCTTCCATTATTACCTGCATATGGTGTTTATATCTCTCAACTGATTTGATACACAAGAGCTTTGTATGAGCAGTTCACCAATATAACCTATCATTGGGTCAAATGTTGTCTGACGTGTTTCATACCGATTTTATTTCTTTAAGTTAGACTGTTCTTGGCACACTGATTTTTACTGTGGATAACTCCGTTTGCAAGATGATGAAGATATAGGGCTCATAGCGGGTGCGACCAGTCGGCAGGGGATGCTTACTCCCCCTAGGCACCCAACCTCACCTATAGTATACATCCCTTGGTCCGTGTTTGCCCAACTCTCTCGTTTATTTTCCTTTTAAGAGCTATTAGATTGATCAGTGTTAGTTATCATTACCTTTTTATGCTGATGACACTACGGTTATAACGATATGATTATGATTATTGGGTATAAAACATCAATGTTAACACTTTAGCAATTCATTACAACCAAAGCAAATATGAAAATAAAATATTGATTTATTCATTCTTTATTTTCTTCCATGGGAGATTACATGAACAATAAGGAAATCAAATTATTAGAAAAGTACACAATATGTAAATATATTTAGAAATGAACAAAGAAAAAACGGAGAGAGCGTATGTACATTTTATTATAGAAGATGATAAGAACATTGTTGACTAGGGCGTTGTATAATAGATATGTAATTTTAAAAAAAAAGACGTAGTTTACTATGGTCATATGTGACGCAACTGTCTGTTGTACCATGCTGCAACGTCCCTTAGAAAGCGAAAGTTAAGAACTCTCGAAGTGTTACTGACAATGCAAGTCAAGCTACCCCCACTCAACTGCATCGAAGTGATGGTTGTTTTGGGTTGTTTTTTTAAATAGTGTTAAATATGGCACCGTAATAAAAGTGAATAATAGTAAAACAAAAAACTAATATTAAGTACAGAAATTGTAAATTTTCACATTGCATATCAGTTGGATAGTACAATTTTGGAGATTTGTTGACAAATCTAAGTACTTGGGTGTGACATTATATAAAACTTATTTAATTAAGTATACAAATGTATGATATAAAATACACGTAAATGTAAAATAAAACAGGCAAAGCTGGTGGATACAGGAAACATCGTCACTTGCTGGTTGTCTGATATAGAATTGTGGAACCAGTTTTATTATCATATGAATGTGAAGCGTGCTGGTTTAGCTATTCAGTGTTGGCCAGTGCTTTTCAAGTGTTGTAAACATGTATTACATCTTTTAAAAGTCAACTACCCCGTATTGCATGATGTATAGAGAGTTAGATGTCAAAGTACTCATGCGTATGAAATTTTTTCTGGAATAAACTGTTATTTGTTCATTGCACAAAGGTCTCTTCAACACTTCCAGAATTTTTTAAAGAGATCCTTGACGCAAATACGTAAGACGTATATATACTGAATGAACAAGCACTCGACGTTTTAAATATCTTTAATAAAAAAAATT
The DNA here is from genome assembly GCF_947568905.1 of Ostrea edulis. NCBI lineage: Eukaryota > Metazoa > Mollusca > Bivalvia > Ostreida > Ostreidae > Ostrea > Ostrea edulis. The sequence goes on from NC_079172.1 coordinate 42,711,050, forward strand.
GTCTTTCTATAAACAATAGTTTGTTTATAGGAAGATAATTTTCAATAAAAGATATTTAAAATGTCGAGAGCTTGTGCTTGAATGGATGTTGTTTGGGTAATATTTGGCTACAAAAGAAGTTAATCCAATATGGTTAAAGCACAAAATGTTTAATTACATGTACTATATGACCAAATTAGACAAGCTTGGTAAAGCAATATGAATAGTTGATCTAAACGGTTTAAATGTTAGAATTTTCAATAATTATTTACGTTTTGAGAAATGCTTGTTAGAATTGCCTGCTAAATGTTAGGATTTTATTGTTATTATATTGTTATTATTATTATTATCATTACAAGAACTGGAAATGCCAGACTGCCAGTAAAGCAGGAAGATGGTTTGAAATATCAGAGATAAGATAGAAAATGTATGTTATGTGGAAGAAATGATGTTGGAGACAAATTTCGTTATTTATTTGATTAAAGGTAATGGTACTGAACTAAGCGCTAGTTGATTTTCATATAGATATTATCTTTTTGAATCCAAATGTAATGAAAATTTCAACAACTTTTAATGTATCAAGCAAGAAAGAAATTATAAAAATGTGTAAATTTATCAATATCATTATATTGAGAGAGTTAGCCCTTGTGGTAAAATTATACTTGTACATATACACATTTATTCACGCATGTAATTATGATAGATATATGTATTCTACTTACTATCTTCTCTACAGTGCAAACGAGGTTTTGAGAGAGAAAAATCATCGTTATTTTTACATTTACCAAAATCACCAAAGTACCAATAACCATGAGAATAACAAACATATCATGAACACAGTACGTAATGTCCTTAACTAAAGAAATCTTTTAAACTTTAGTCGATTTCAATTAATCAGCCAACCTAAATCTCTGAACACACGTGACATTTTCTGACTGAAGTTTGTTCCTTGTCCATAGTCTATATACCGTCTGTTAACTTTTTATATTCTTGACCTATTCTCAAGAACCACATTGCCAATTTCGACCAAACTTGCCACAAAACATCCTTGCGTTAATAGGAGTCAAGTTTATTCAAACGAAGGGTCATGTATCCTTTAGGGGAGGGGGGATAAATAAGAAAACGTGAAAATACTCGTAGGTTTAGATTTAAAGTCATATTCCTAAGAACAAATGTCAGAAAGCCTAAATTCGATATACAATGAAGATGCGGGGCCACAATAAAGGTTTAAAGTTTTATGTAGTAATGTATGAAAGGATTCTTTGAAATCATCTTTGTGGGCACCACAAGGGCACTATACGTCATACGAACATGCAGACATTCTCGGGTGTAGACTCAGAGTTGTTCACACCTTGTTACCTGGGGTCTGGTATGAGGCACGGTAAGGGTCTTACATAGTAATGTATCTAATAAGGTAATGTATCTAATAAGGATTTCTTAAATTTTTCTTCTCAAGAACCCAAGGTCTGAATTTGTTATTTAAACAATAAAATGTCTTTGTTGTGTTTTATTGGGTGATGAAGGTAGCAAACATTGCAGAAAATTTGGTACTAAAAAACTGGAATAAACTAGTTCATACCACGCGTTTGCTACCATCATCCGATTAAACAACAAAGAAAGGCATTTTATTATTGATATTTTTATGTATTTTTAAAAGGTTAACTAGATTTAAATACTAAAATACTATATCGTTGACCCATTCGTTACTTCAAACGGAACAGCCAATACAACCGTTAACCTTGATGACGCTCCATATTTGGTGATGATTATGCCCGACAGGTGGTACTAAAAAACCAGACCGAACTAGTTTGCAACAAACATGTATTCATTGAAAGAAATTGAAATCAATGAGAGAGAAAAAAAGGTTCAACGAATGTAAATATATTAGTATGAAATAATCTTCCTGTAGAGTACAATGGGGTTTCTTCACATCATGACACCCGATCCCAGTACCGGGAACGATTTAGTATGATTGATTAAATATTGTTTAACGTCCCTCTCGAGAATATTTCACTCATATGGAGACGTCACCACTGCCGGTGAAGGGCTGCAAAATTTAGGGCTATGCTCGGCGCTTATGGCCATTGAGCAGGGAGGGATCTTTATCGTGCCACACCTTCTGTGACACGGGACCTCGGTTTTGACGGTCTCATCCGAAGGACCGCCCCACTTAGTCGCCTCTTACGACAAGCAAGGGGGTACTGAGGATCTATTCTAACCCGGATCCCCACGGGATGGGAACTATAGACGTTTGACGTTCTACATAGGAATTTAGAGAAACTCTTTGAGAAACTTCTCAAGAGCCAAAACAGTACAACTTTCAAAATTAATATGCAGGAATCATCATCTAATAGAGAGCCAAGTTTGTTTGCACCATGACTTCTGGGTTTAAAGCGGGTTCATAATTTTCTGAGAGGCTAAAAGTTTTACAGATAGTAGTGTTTTTCATGCATAAAGATTACTACCTTATTCAGGTACTTTCTACGTCAGAAATATTGTCAAAAATTCCCCAAAATTTCTCAAGGAGATTAAGCGATTAAAGCTTTATTTCAACTTTATGAAAAATAGCATTTTGATAAGGAAAATATTGGACATTAACAGGATGTTTTGTCATTTATTCAAGCGTTTTTAGAACTTTGTACAATTTCGATTTTTAATATGAAGTGCTTGCAAGTTGCATGAAGCATTATGTTAAAAAAAAAAAAAAAAAAAAAAAAAAGGTCGCAAAACAAAGCTATAATTACAAAAATCAATAGTTATATATCAAATCTATGTAATTTTTCAAGCATGGAGGAATTCAATTTTGAAAAATTCCCAATATCAAAAAATGTCGATGATTTTTCACAAATCAATGGGACATCATTAAGCAGCATTTACAATTGGTGTGAAACACTAGATCTGATACCAGTATTAAGGGACATTCTTTTAAAATCTCCATATGCTCATGTCGTGTATGTTTGTCCATAGCCTGGTTCTCAAGGCTTTCCGTTTTTTGAAATTCGGAAGGCCTCGGGAATCAGGCTAGTTTGTTCACACCGTGATTTTATGTGGTCAGGGGAGGATCACAGTTTTTACATAGTAACACCCTTATGCTTTCAAGAACCACAAGGGGGTATAGTGCGTCATATCAATATGCAAACCTCCTCATGTAATGCAAATTCCAAAGCTTCACATCATGACACCCGGGGTCTGGGCTGGGTCATACATCTGGACTTCGATGTTTTGGTGGAGAAAAAATACATCTGCTCAGGTGATTAATGTGGCCCATGGGCCTCTTCTTTATTTAAAAAAAAAGAAAATTATTTATTGTTTTGAATATGAAGTTAACTTCAGATTTACCGTGGCGAATTGACTGATAGTATATTCATGAATTACATACAGGTGTACATTGTATGAACAATTGTGAAACATGTATACATAGATGGAGGTATTTATAGGCTTACAGATCGTTATCCAATACTTCTTTACAATAAAAAAAAATATTTATCAAACTTGAATTATAATAATGTACATCTTTATTACGTTCTGTTCAACTGTTAGAATACTAGTACTCGTGTGTGATCCAATGGATGTTGTCAGTAGAATTTGTTCAATTCAATTTTCAACATGATCTTATCACGTGACTGGCAATGGTTGAAGTTCAACGACCTATTAAATATCCAAACCAATAATAACACCGAGGAGCATGATGTATGTCTTATCAACTTCCATAGACTATTTAAATGATATCATTTGCTGTTGATATACTCAATAAGATATCCAGTTTCGAAGATACTAATAACTTTACCTTGTCAAAGATATAACTCCAGAGAGTTTATAGAATATCACATAGCGGTTCCTTCAAGGTTCCAGCGTGTATTGTGCCACTTCAATACCGTATTGAAAAATGATCCTAGTTCACATCATGATGCACTAGCTGTATAATAAATATTTAGATATTACATTAAGTGTGTGTACTTGAATATGGCGGAAGTCAAAATTGTGCATTTCAATAAAAACCTTTTACTTTTTAAGTTATATGCTCTAATTACAGAGTAAAATATTTCAATTCACAAAATCATCTCATGTAAACATTAAGTAAATGCTATAATTTCCTGATATTTCTTATTCAAAGTGAAAGCTGGCAGATCGATAGTTTTAAATACTGATACAGGTACATGTGTAACATACCCTGGTAATATATTTTCAAATACTGGATTCCAGTGGCGATCCGGGTTAGAATTGGTCCTCATTTCCCCTTGCTTGTGGAAAGAGGTGACTAAATGGGGTGATCTTTCGGATGAGACCGAAAAAAAAAAACGAGGTCCCGTGTCACAGCAGGTGTGGCACGATAAAGATCCCTCCCTGCTCAAAGGCCGAAAGCGTCGCGCATAGGCCTAAATTTTGCAGCCCTTCACCGGCAATGGTGACGTCTCCATATACATGTATGTGAAACATTCTCAAGAGGGAAGTTAAAAATATACAATCAATCAATCAATCCAAACACTGGTACTTATGTATGTAACACTCTATATTTGAAGTAGTATGTAGATATGAGTATAAAAATAGCACACGCAAATGATTCACATGATTAAAATGCATACAGGGAGGAAATAATTTTTTTCCAGGAGGCAAACATCATATCACAGTCAGAATCATATCCTTTGTAGAAAATTGTTCAAATGATTCTATGAATATATTTTTAAAATCAAATTTTAAACCATTTGCAAGTCAGTAAATCTAGTTTTATTTGAGATAATTTTCAAGGTGAACCGATAATTGCTGTTCCTTTAAAATTGAGGTTTATGATCTACCGTAGGATGGACATTTATGGAGAGGATGTATAATGAAATCTCATAATTTTTTGAACAATCAAGTTCATTTATTTTCTATTAGACCACTAATTATACTTGTGGCATATAGGGTACAATGTAAAATTTTACAGATATACTCAGATACGCCAGAGGGATATATACAGGTAGGCCCTACATGTTTACACACATGGCATCATATGTATATTTATAGACCAAATAAAATGGCATCGATGTACAATATTGATTAGGATGTAAAAATTAAGAAACACAGACTGAGTCATATATATTCAGCGATTTTATATTTGAAATAGTCATTACTTCACACAATTTGAACACGTTTGCTCTTCGGATGACGTAACTGGCCTCGTAAACCTGACAGTCACGTGATCACTGATCCAGAACGTATTGCTATGTTCTACAATTTGTGACGAAAACGCGATGACTTTCGTCCTATGCCCTCAGAGAAATTCGCTGGTATCTAAAGACTTTGATTTGCTAAATTGACGTCAAATGTCTAAATGTGTACGTTAAAACTATTTTTAATTGGTTCACGTAGTTTTCTTGATATAAAAGTTAGAAATTACAACGTGTTTTCTTATTCACAGTTGTAAAGTAAGTCACTATTCAAAATTTTCTATGTGTATCAGTCGTGGTATTTATTTACAGTCATCGGGATTTTGTCTTGTCTTCGAAACACTTATAGGGAATGCAAAAAACCAAGTTTGAATCAATAGGAGTCTTTCATTCATTAGGGACATCTTTCAGTCTGCGTAATTTGATATCACTTTCTCCGCTTTAGTTAGTAAAATGATTTCCTTGCAAACCAATTTGAAAGTTATATGCAGTTTTCAATGATACTATATTCTAACCTTGCCGCTGAGATATAGTACTCCAAAGGATGTCTGCTCTGTTAAATGAGTTTACATATGAGAACTAAATGTCAGCATGTTTTCAGTAGAACAAACTGCAACCAGCTCAATTCCGGAAACCACTAACATTTAATTTCATTGACTTGGTTTCGGGGACTTGCAGCTTAGCTGTGAAGAGGGAAACTACACACACCACTGGCCTCTTGATAAGTGTCGGGCCCCCGTTTTAAAGTTAATGTTAGCAATGACGTCTTCTTTTACTTCAGGAAAATGAATGAATTGTCACTCATAGTAAACATGCTGGTATATAAGCACAGTATTAAATCATCTAAAGTAACGCCATGGTCAAAGATTTTTATGTGGAAACAAAACTGGTTTCTTGAAGTTGGGGAAGTTTTAACAATACATTACAAGTACCCAACAACAACAAACTTGATATATTTACATTTAATTTGATAATGTTTCATTTTATATAACACTATACAAAAGAGTCGCATAGATACACTCCTGGATCAATAAATCAAGGGTACGCGATTTCATTGTGACGTCATGATCGAGCGATAACCGTGGACATTTTTGACCAAAAACAAAAACAAACCAGTTTTCTGCGTCAAACTTTTTTTAACTGGAGCTTTTACAAAACAAGATATTTTACAATATCAGGTTACAAATGTAAAAAGTAAGGTATCAGTTTTAAACATCTAATAGATGTACAGTCGGTACGCAATCACGGGACCAGCTGTGTGTATATATATATATATATATATATATATATATATATATATGTACTTTGATACAACAGTCATGGGCGGATCCAGGAATTGCGGTTAGGGGGGGGGGGCGCAACTTTTTAAGGCAGGGGATCTGGGTGCCGTCTTGAGGCCCCCCAGTGGGTTCAGGGTGAAGTCATGGTGGGGGCCCAGGGGGGCGAAGCTCCCGGAAGCTCCTGGACTTTACAGATTTTATAGGGCTAGAAATATGTCTCCTGTGCAGTCATTTTTACTATTTTCTGTCATTTTTGTTAAGGTGAAATTAATAAAATGACGCAAATTTTAAGGGGTTTTGGAGAAAATGTAAGTTCTCCTAATAAAAGTAATTCAACAAATAAAAAGATTTTGTCATTTATTTCTCCGAGAGTGGAAGAAATGAGTGTTCTTCTATCGTTTACATTTTTCTAAACAAGAGACCACGATTTACCTTAAATTTGAAAAAATTTGGGGGGTGCGCGCCGGCTGCGCCCCCCCCCCCCCTAAATCCAGCACTGACAGTCTATTATTCATCTTGTATCTAATTGACTTTAACCAGGGGCGGATCCAGGAATTGCGGTTACGGGGGGCGCCACTTTATGAGGCAGTGGGTCCAGGGCAAAGCCCTGGTGGGGGTCCAGGGGGCGAAGCCCCCGGAAGCTCCTGGATTTTACAGATTTTATGGGGCTTGAAATATTTCTCCTATTTAGTCATTTGTACTATTTTCTATCATTTTAATAAGGTGAAATTAATAAAATGACACAAATTTTAAGGGGTTTTTTTGGGGAAAAAAATAAGTTCTCCCAATAAAGTAATCAAGAAATCAAAAGATTTTGTCATTTATTTCTCCTGGAGTAGAAGAAATTGTTGTTTCTTTTATCGTTTAGTACATTTTCCGAAATAAGATACCGCGATTTACTTTTTTGAACATTTTAGGGGGGACCGGCTGTATTGTCATCTCTTCGATATGAAGAATTGTATGAATTCCAACATATGTTTAAGATTTTGTATTATAGTAATAGTCCCATAGTTGATAATAATGCAAAGGTCCCGGGTTCGATAACCAATTGTTTTAAAGTCTTTTCAACAGTAATGTCCATATACAACTTACTGTAATACATAAGAGTTGACTGCAACAACCAGGAACTATCAAAATATGCTAACTCTAAAACAGACATGGCAATATATCCCAAGATATTTTGTGGAAACGAGATAGAATGCAAGTGAATTGTACAGGAAATGTCACGAAAAATTATATAGATAATAATATATGCTGCATCTTGAATTTCAATATCCATATATGATTGAGATAAATACTGAGCGGAAACTTTGAATTAATGTAAAACTTAAAATTTTCGAAGTCGAAGGGGCATAACTCTGCCGAACGTTATCTGACTGAAACATCCTGACCTGTATTGGACCAAAACCAAATACAAACCAATTCAAAATGTCTATATATATGACTTTAAAATAGTGGGCAGAAATTGAATAATTATTGCATAAAAGTTCCCAAGTTTAAGGGGCATCACTCTGCCAATCTTTTCCCACCAGAAGAAAATACGAACTTGATCTGTGTATTCACTTGGTGTATCTATATCTTGAATTACAATTCAAAATGTCCAAGTACGACTGGGGTGATGAGCGGACATTGAATGTTTGGGATTTTCTAACTCCAAGGGTCACAACTCAGTCAGAAAAATTATTCAAGTATTCTAATAATGTATCTACATGTGTACATTAGTAGAGAGTAATGAAACACCGTTTACATAGCCCGGAACGAACCAAAGCTAACACCTGTCACTCGAAACTTGTGCTGTTGAGCAACAGCAGACTGCTCCCAGACTAACCAGTGGCGCTCCGTGCACGATCTATATCAAATGAAAGGGTGGCCACTTAATCAAAATATAACATTTTCTGAAATCTGCCATTCCTATTAGCTGCTGGTTTTGCGTATATATTCCGCAGAAACCACACTAGAGTAGGTGCCCTGAGTAATATCCTTGTATTTCCTCAAATAAGCCTGAAAGTAATCTCACATTACGTAAAGGCTGAGACGACTGTCCGTGACGTAGATCGGGCAGAAGAAAAAAAAACTTTAGTCAAAGAGGGATAACTTCTGTAATATACGGTACCATAAATAAAATCATGGTACATGAGAAATACTTATAATTGATTTATTTAAAATACAATAATGATGTAAACACTGGGTCAATAATCAAAGTATCACAACCACTAATGATAACTGCAATCATTATCAGTTCAAGGTCACCCAAGTTCAATATCTATAGTGCCCCCTCCCCGAGCACCAATGACGGCCTGACAACGCCTTCCCATTGCCGCAATTAAGTCTCTAAAATCTGTCTAAGGATGTTGTTCCACTCTAACTGCAGAGCTAGAGCCAGGTGTTGCAGAGTCTGAGGTTGCCGTTGTCTTTGGTGGATGTACCTATCAATCTGGTCTCTGCATTTTCAATAGGGTTCAAATTTGATGATTTGGATGGCCAAGGAAGAACCTGTATATTGTGTCTTTGCAGAACATCACGTGTAAACTAGACGAGCAGTATGTGGTCTGTTGTTGTCCTGTTGGAATATTGCTCCAAGATTCTGCACTATTGAACCTCCTGTGGCTGTATGACTTCATCAATATACCAGTAAGTACCCTTTATGTGAACCAATGCTGTCCTACCTGTATAGGATATTGCTGCATCATAACATTACCCCCTCCAAACCGGTCAGCCTCCTGAATGCAATTTTGCACAAAACGTTCATTTTGGCACCTATTCACTCCGAGTCTTTCATCAGGCTTCTGCGGTAAACCAAACTGTCCGCCAGCATTCCCAAGGCCATACTCTATGAGTCTTAGACCATTGAAGTTGGTTTCCATGATGTTGTGGCCACGAACAGATTTGTGCACTATAATATTCCAGCATCCCGTAATCAATTGCGGGCACGTCAGACAGCATTTGACCCAATGACAGGTTGTAATAGCAAACAAACTAGATCGTTAAAAAGATCACAGAATTTGCAAAATACTTTAAACGAGACTGTTGAAACCCCTGTAACATCATCTTATTTGTCAGTAGCCTGTCTCGATTTCAAACTGATCATACGCAGAACAAGCTCTTGCTTATCAAATTAGTTGAGAGACATAAACACCATATGCAGTATGCAGGTGGTAAGATATAGATACGTTTGCTCCTCCTGGGCACCTGATCCCACCTCTGGTGTGTCCAGAGGTCCGTGTTTGCCCGGCGTTGTCATGATAGCATATAGCTGCAATAATGTAACCCTCTCCGATTTTTTTGGGGGGAAGAGGGCTACAACTCTTGAGAACCTCTGTAATGGTGCAAATCCGGGAGTGATTATTTCCCGCAACATTTTCGATCAGTCTAAACGTTTGCTGACTTTCTTTACATAAATAAAATGATATTCTCTGTTTCTTAGTCAATATTATAGGGTAACTTACTGAACTTATATTGGTGAATATTGGCACGAGTTGGCTGTTAAAATGCACGAGCTTGCGAGTCAATTTTGACAGCCAACGAGTGTCAATATTCACCAATATAAGTTCGATAACCCTTTTATTATATAGCCAAAGTATTTAGTTGTTAAATTATATCCCTTTTCACTCAAGATACTCCAAAATAGACGAGAATTCACCAATATTGGCATCTAAGGTGAAAGTGTGCAATATCAGCATGCATTTCTTAACTATTCAGTATTAAACAGAAGTGTGGGACTCTGTGGTGTCTTTTATTTCGAGTTCACTGGGATATATCGAATCGACATATGAATGAAAATTATTATTGTTAATAGATAATACGTCTTCGATGTATCTAAATGTCGAATTGATATTTAATATAAAAAAACACCTTTATTAGTCTAGACATGTTCAAGCACAAAGCTGATACTCCTTTTGGTGTAAACCACATTTGGGACTATTACACGGAGCTTATTATCGGTTATTCCTAAAATTATTTTGCAACATTACGGAGATTCTATGGAACTATAGCCTTCTCCCGAAAACGTCAACATAAAAAAAAATACTGATCTAGGATGCTGCATTATTGAACCACGTGTGGCTGTTGACTTCATCGATATACCGTGTAGCCGTTAACGTAGCTGTCCTATCTGTATAGGATATTGCTTCCCACATCATAACACTACCCCTCCAAATCGCCCAGCCTCCTCGATTCCATTTTGCACAAAGTGTTTATTTTGGTCTTTCATCAGGCTTCTGCAGTAAAAATCGAAATTCATCGCTGAACCAATTAAACTGTCCACCAGCGTTGTCACGGCCATGCTCTACGAGTATGAGACCTTTGAAGTCGGTTTCCACGATGTTGCAGTTACGAACATATCTGTGCGCTATAATATCCCAGCATCCCGTAGTCAATTGCGAACGCGTGGACAGCATTCGACCCAATGGCAGGTTGTATTGGCGAACTAGATCGTTGTAACGACTATAAAATTCGCAAAATGCTGACTTTAAACGACACTGTTGAAACCCCTGTAACACCAATTTGTTAGTAGTCTGTCTAGATTTAAATAAAGCGCAGCTACGTTTAAGTGCTTTAAAAATGATCATATGCAGAACAAGCTCTTATGCATCGGAACAGTTGAGAAACATAAACACCATATACAGGTGATAATGGAATATTGCTACATCAATATGGGAAGTTGACGCTATTTCGGGACCTTACTTGTAAAACCTTACACGTTCTGGCTACTCTTCACCCCGACCGTCAGACACAGACATCTGATCACCCCGACTGTCTCAGCGTATAAATGAAAGGTGAAGATAACAAACAGTGATCAATCTCATAACTCCTATAAGCAATACAATATAAAGAGTTGGGCAAACACGGTCCCCTGGACATACCAGAGATGGGACCATGTGCCTAGGAGGAGCAAGTATCCTCTGTCGACCGGTCACACAAACTCAGGTATCATGTGGCCTACTGAGAACCTAAAGGAATGACGTACGTACAGAAGTCAGCACAAAACGGATGGATATTTTGATTTTAACTTTAACTTCGCTTCAATACGATTGTTTATGGACAATATTTAATATTGACCAAATCTGGAGACAGTCAAGGTAAGGTGATTTTCAGCTGTTACATTGTACGTTAAAACAACATATAGATCAATATTTTCATTTGTTCATCAATATACAAATATACCCCTGTAATGTAGATTCCAGTTTCTCAAAATCAATTTAGCTGGCTAATTTTATACCCCGAGTAGGTCTGGGCCACCATACGAATTCAAAGTTTCACTTGAGAATGTATGGGGGAAATGTGAAATTAAAAAAAAAAATGGACCATAGGGTTAAACTAGGATCGGGGATAAAATTTTACAATGTACATGAATATAGGGAATCCAAATATAGTGTGGATTTAAATTGGATTAAGTCATGACCTCATTTGAAATAAGTGGAGGTCATCATATCGGTTTAAAATTTCTCGTGGGAATAAAGAGAGCAAAAAAAAAAAAGGTTTATATTTTCCTCTGAAGAACAGCAGGATCAGGTTGACTCAGGTGGGCGTTGTGGCCCATAGGTCTTGTTATGCATTTTATTATGCTGTTTAACGAAAATGTGTGATTTTCTGATATTGACATATCTTCTTTTTATACATGTCTTACATCCTTACACAGATGACAACACATTACATAGTTGACTATTGATTAAATGAATCTATATATTAGAGGGAAATTAATAGTTTTCTATTTTGACCTGTGATATCTACATTTATGTGTATCAATGCAGTTTCCCTCGTGAAAATGTGAAGATAACGAACAGTGATCAATTTCATAACTCTTATAAGGAATACAAAATTAAGATTTGTGCAAAAATGGACTTTGGGTATACCAGAGGTGGGATCAGGTGCCTAGGAGGAGTAAGCATCCCGTGTTGACTGGTCACAATGTCTTTTGTTTGTTTTGATGTTTTCTGCCACACTCAACAATTTTTCAGTTATCTGGTGGCGCCCAGTTTTTATTGGTGGAAGAGAGAACCCAGATACAATGTACCTGGGAAGAGACCACCGACCTTCCGAAAGTAAACTGGGAAACTTTCTCACTTACCGGCGCGAGCGGGATTCGAACCCGCGCTGACAGAGGTGAGAGCCCGTGTGATTTTGAGCGCAATGCTCTAACCACTCGGCCACGGAGGTCACAATGTCGGTACACAGCATATCTTATCACAATTTTACACAACTTTGTCCGCTAAACGTCAGGGGGTAAAAAGGAATTCTAGAGAATATATTTAATCAACCCTTACACCATGTTTGTCGCCTGAGTGGACATAACTTTCTAAATCTTATTCTTTTTATTCATTTATTTCATAGCTGTAGAAATGTAATCACGGGTCTAGGAAATCTGCTATGGACAACCAGTCATTCCTTTTCTTGACTGCCTCGCTTAGAAGATTCTGTACTCAATTCCCTTCAGCCCTCACGAAGCAGGCTATGTGATGTATATCCGAAAAGTTCTATAACCCAAATTACTTAAAACAGGTTCGCATTTAATTATAACCAACCGTTTACGGTCAATGCAAAGTGTCAGAAAGGCACTGATCACCACAGCGCAAGCTTCCGTTCAACAACATTCAACCCTACCGCCTTAAAACATTAAACAGATATATTCTAAACAACAATGTATATAATCATAACATTATCCAAATGGAAAATCAAATGGATTTTTTATTTGTGGTGTAGAAACTTTTTCTACCAGTAAGTCATATACAAATTTGTTGAATGTAAAAAAATAAAACAAAATATTCTCTAAAGAAGCATGGCAACAAAACATAAGGCACTCATTGTAAAGCTCCCTCTAAAAGCATGGCGGCTATATACTTACAGAATGTAACTAAACATCATATTCTCTACACAACATGGCAAGTATACATTTGTTGCATGTAAAAAAAACCCAGAATATTCTTGTTACAAGCATGACAGGTATACATTTGTGGAATGTACACGTAAAAAAATGTATAACACATATTGTAAAACTCTCTCTACCAGTATGTATGACAAGTTGACAGCTACGTAACGAAATGACACATACAACTATCTGTAGTTCTGTACCAGTATCTATGACAACTATGCATTTGTACAATTGTGGAATGTAAAAATATATAAATAAAACTGTCCAAACAATCGTGGCAAACAAACATCTGTTGACTGTACCAAAGCATAAGACGATCATTTATTAAACAAATATTCAATATCAGCTACACAGTAGTGGAAATACTGAAGAGGTAATAGGTCAATGCGAACACCACGTGACTGGAGACGAACACGGCAACAGCTGTTTTGCGCGCGAAAAAGTCCAGTATTATTCCCATGATGCTGGATTTCCTGTCTTCCTTGGAGGGGTCTGGTTTTTGATACGATGATAGTATGTAAACTGTCAGTGACCACATGATGACACCATAGGAAGACATTGCAGACACTCTCCGTAAAAAGGCTGAAAAAATGCAAAACAATACATTACATAATAGGTCTATAATCATATGTTTCTGTTTCTTGGTTTGTAAACAGTAAAATTCATTGTATATTATCTTATGATTAATTTGATAAACAAAATTGAATCATGTAATCCATGGATTAGCTCCCAATCATTAATGTTGCCCTCCAACATAATCTAGCTCTATCGTTCTATCACGTGTGTAGACAATTCTATCATTCTATCACGTGTGTAGACAATTCTATCATTCTATCACGTGTGTAGACAATTCTATCATTCTATCACGTGTGTATATAATTCTATCATTCTATCACGTGTGTAGACAATTCTATCATTCTATCACGTGTGTAGACAATTCTATCATTCTGTCACGTTTGTTGATATCAAATGTTATATTTCTATCACATCTGTGGATAATCTTATCATTCTGTCACGTGTGTGGATAATGCAATCATTCTGTCACATGCGTAAACAATGCTATCATTCTATCACATGTGTGGATAATGCTATCATTCTATCACATCTTTGGTGATGAGGTCTTCCAACACTGTTGGAATTTCCATGGGCACGAATTGTTCTCCTTTGTTAGCTGACCTGTTTTTATTATCCTATGAAGCAGAATTTAATCAAAAACTTCTACGTGAGAAGAAAAAATTTCTTGCTGTGGCCTTCAATTCTACATTTAGATATATCGACAATGTATTATCTATTACGTGGAGGAGTCAATGAAAAAAATCATTCAGGGTGACAAAAGAAAAAAAAAACCTATTGGACCAGATTTGTTTTCTCATCTTTACAAACACCTCATCCGTAATCGTTCCAGTTCATGACTTATTTTGTAGTATAAAATTTTGTCGTTTGTCAAAGCATCCAATAGATGTGTCCCAGTAAGCAATAAAGAGTCGAATTTCGAGAGACAGATGTTACAAACGCATGATCATGAGATGGAAAACTTTCAAATTTACTTTATTTAGTCAAAAAATGCAGTTTTAGTTAAAAGCAATCTTAGAAAATTTTTAAACCCCTGCTGCACTCGAACACGCGATCTACAGATCGACGCGCCAACCTACTGAGCTACTCGGCTAGGCGAGGATTTTTAAAATAAATAGACAAATATTGCTGATATTTAAATATTTTCATCCATGTTTTAAAAGGAAGTCAGTCATTGTGACGATGTAGAGTGCCTCCTTAATTTAAATTGTACACCGTTGTAACATTGCTGTCTACTCACTCTCTACAATACCAATTTTTGTATATATATAAAAAAAATAAAATAACATAGCCAAATTAAGTCAATATCGTCAATCATCGTAATTACCATAGAATATCAAAACAATTTTAATATAGCATATTTGATTTTTTTTAAAAATAGGTATTACTATTCAAAGCATCGTCGCTCTTTTTCAGTTTGAGACTCGAGGAAACGCAAAATACATCACTATACATATACACTCGTAACTTACAAAATTGCCAGTTACGAAACATAATATGAATGTGAAATTATTGGTGTAGTGAACTATCCATTAAAAAATCGATAAACCAATTACTTAATATTGGTAAACTGATCGAAAAATTAACAAGTCAGGTCACACCTGAATGGTCCCTTCACCGTATCAGCTCTAGCAATGAATTGCGAGGGGATAAAAACGTGTATGAATCTGATTGATAAACGTTATCAAAGAAATTACATGTACATGTACATGTATTTAGGATAGTTTAATCCAATTCTTTATTATTCTAAGCTTTAGAGAATTTACATAGGCTACGGAAATATGATTAACCTATTGAGAAAACTCTAAATACCCACTCCTGAAGTAACTGAACATAAACGTTTAGGCCTAAGTCTATCTTCTAATGGAAATTTCAATTAACATATAGACACGATAACTAAAAAAAAACCGCTAAGAAATCAAATCTGTTTAAAGACATCTAAAATTTTAAGCTAAAACGCCAAACTCTTCAAACAATGTTCTTCTCTTTCCTCCGACCACTCATTTTAAAATATCTGGATATCATCCATACGGAACAACTGCTCAATCTACCATACAGAAAACATAGACAGCAGGCCTCATGGGAACAGGTGCAACAAGGTATCACAGCTCATATTCAATTTACAATGAAATAGCGTTAGAAACTTTATAAAAACGGCGACAAAAATGGATTGACACCGGACTATACTTATAATTTATCATTCCCCCCACAAGATCAAGACCTACATACGTAAAATGTACAATACTAAATTCACACCATTATGTAAATATTAGAACAACTTATTACGCCTTTGGAAAATAACCTCCTAAACATTCTTAACGAAGTTGATATTCTTTCAACATTTACATGGAATACACTCAGTTCTCAAAAACACATCATTATAATGGCCGACTTCCTTTAAAAACTTGGATGAAAATGTAAATAGCAATTCAGCAATATTTGCCTTCAAACATCATGACCTAACTGAGTAGCTCAGTAGGTCAGCACGTTAACTGCTGAACTGTAGATCGCGGTTCGAATCCAGCAGGGGTTTTAATTAATTTTTTTTCAGATTGCTTTTTACTAAAACTCCATTTTTGACTAAATAAAGTAAATTAAAAAGTTTTTAATTTCAAAATATTGCTGTACTGTCCTCCACTTTTCATTCATATTAAATTTCTCTGGTGTAGCATACCTCCTTAAAACAACATAAATTTTGACACTTACCCAGGTACAAATCGGTCTGAGACGAGTCTGCAATGTAGTAGGAAGTCTGGAGTATAAATTGTGGAGTGCTTCCTATCAGTACATCGTACAGACGTATGCTTCTGGCATCACTATACACTTGTTCAAATGTGTGTTGTTCTGTGTGAAATCTCCTGCTGATCCATCTACTCACTATATCTATATCTCTAAAAACAAATACATCATTCAAAAATCAATATATGAACCCAGGAGTGCATAAGCCGAGTTGCATGGGATACATTGTAAAGTCAGGAATGATGTGGCATATTTATAATTGTGAAGAACTAATTTCAGTTTTAAACTTTTCGAGTTACTGTCCAGAAACCATATTTGTCTGAAGTTTTCAATCTATTTTCGGTCACTGTGACCTTGACCTGTGATCTTTTTCTCTCCAAAATCAATAGGGGCCTTGCTTTGCTGGTATCCAACAATATATCCAAGTTTCATTTGATTCAAATTATAAATTTTCGAGTTATCCTCCGGAAACCAAATTTTTTTTGGAATTTTAAATTTATTTTCGGTCACTGTGACCTTGACCTTTGACATATTTTCTCCAAAATCTATAGGGGTCTTCCTTACCTGGTACATAACAATATCTGATTCGGATTTAAACTTTCTGAGTTGTCATCCGGAAACCAAATATTTCTGAAATTTTCATTCTATATTCGGTCACTGTGACCTTGACCTTTGACCTTTTTCTCCAAAATCAATAGGGTCTTCCTTACCTAGTTCCCAACAATATATCAAAGTTTCATTTGATTCAGATTTAAACTTTCTGAGTTATCATCCGGAAACCAAATTTTTCTGAAATTTTCATTCTATTTTCGGTCACTGTGACCTTGACCTTTGACCATTTTTCTCCAAAATCAATAGGGGTCTTCCTTACCTGGTACCCAACAATATATCAAAGTTTCATTTGATTAGATTGTAAACTTTTCGAGTTATCATCCG
Organism: Ostrea edulis; assembly: GCF_947568905.1. NCBI lineage: Eukaryota > Metazoa > Mollusca > Bivalvia > Ostreida > Ostreidae > Ostrea > Ostrea edulis. The sequence continues at coordinate 42,728,572 of NC_079172.1, forward strand.
GAAATCAATTGTTGACGCCCAACCGCCCACCCACCCGTCCGCCCGCATCACCATACCAATAGTCGAGTCAACTTCGTTGCAACTCGGCTGAAAATATCCCGACAACTTAACCAAAGAATGATTTTAATGTTTCATAATGGAGACATGTACATATTTATTGATGGACAAAGATGATTTAGAACCTCCAGTCCTATTAGTAAATTCAACAAGAGATCCGCAGAGCGGAGCATCCCTAGCAATGTCGGCAATTTAAGTAAATGTAAACTTTTTCTATGAAATTCCCATAGTGACCTTGACCTTTGAACCTAAAAAGCGATAGGATTCTTCCTCTCTTGATAATAATCAATCAACCAAAATTATGAACCACTGAAATCTCCTCCATTTTGGTCATCGATATATGAGAAGGGCAGTTTTAAAAGGGGGGGGGGTAATAAAATCTTATGAAATTTTACCTCTAGAAAAGACCAATAATTCACGGGAAAGGGGAGGGGGGGGGTATGCTTTTGGAAAATTTTCACTGAAAGCATGGTGGTAATGCGGATATATTTTGATTGTAATTTTTTTGCAATGTATTGTGATTTTGGTTAATTTGGGATGATTTGTATTCCTGTGCAATTACAAAATAAATAGGGTAGAATCAAAAATAAATATATACTTAGGTGTAAGTCCATAATTTCAGGAAGAGCAGACAACACTGAAAAAAATTAACTTAACAAATTTTGCCTCTGATTTAAAAAACAACAACAAAAACCACATTGTTTGTATTCATTAGTTCATTAAAGTTATAAACTTAATAATGTTGAGGGTGTACATACGGTAATGCCACTTATGGAATAGGTTTACAGAATGACTGGGGATTCTGATTTCTTATCCATTGTTATCTTGATCCTCTATGACTTTTATTCAATGCTGAATATAGGATAACAAAAGCTTAAAACAAAATTGAATTTCTTTGAATGTATGCAGGGATTTATCTAGGTTGTTTTTACTACCGATAAAAGGTACCTTTCCCCTTTGGCAACAAATGGATATTTCCCCTTCCACAGATAAAAAATCCCCTTCATTTGTAGAAACTTCACAAAATTGTATAAGAATTTTCAACAAAAATCTTTCTTTTCTTTTTTTCATATTCCAAGTTATTTTCTATAATTGTCAGACTTACAATATAGATAAAATGAGTAATCAATAACTTTATATGGCTGTAATGATCTGTGGATATTATATTCCATGGATGTCCCCCATCCTCATCCCCTGGAAGCTCGTGATTGGATTTCTCAAAAATTCCCCTTAAATATAAAATGAGTAGTAACATCTAAATGCTGGATAAAACCCTGGTATGATTTCATCCATGCACTCCGTACAACACATGGTACATAAACAAAAAGTACTTTGTAAACTAAGTTCCTCAAGTAGAATTTTAATTCAAAATTACTGTATGTTTAAGATTATTTTAAAGTTGTTGAGCTACTAAATAGAAGCCATTGAGGATCAAGATAACAATGGATAAGAAGTCAGAAGTCCCAGTGTTTAGCCATGCCTCAACACACACAGGGATAGTGGACACAAAGAAAATTCTCTATTGAATGAAAATTTGTAAAACGACTTAGTTTATTAAGAAGGGTGTTCTGTCTTGTTCCAAGAATAAACATGTTCAAAAATTATTATGCAACTTTTTGACTAAGCCATTGTACTTGAGAAATTCAATCTAAACTAGTTTCATCAAGCTATCTGAAATAGCTATATAAAGCTATATAACTAAATATAGAGGTTGTAATGGACAAACATAAACATTCACACCACATTTTTGCCACTTCACCGGACGGGAGAAATGGGGGGGGGGGGGGGATACTTCGCGATAGATTCCAGAGAATTCTTAAAATGCACAATTTTGTTTCATTTCCTTTTCTTTTTTAATTTCATGAGGATGCCCCTGGGCCTCCTAGTATATTTCTGCCTTAAAGGGCATGGGCACAATTTGAGCTGAACATTTTCCATTTTTATTGCTTACAATGCTTAAGTTGACAGCTTAACAGAAGTATTTCTGATGTTCAATCAAAATTTGAATATCAATTGTTGAGATACAGCATTCACAATTCTTTGTTATGTAAACAAGGTTTGTGCCATGCACGTTTATGTTAATACATATATATACAAATGTTGATTGTTTAATAGAAAATAGCATATTAATATTTAGAACAAAATCAGATGTGCCAAACACTATTTAGAAACTATTTAATTGTGTTCAGAATTAACTTGTAAATTGAAAATATTTGCTTTAAACGCAACTTTCACAGCTGTACTAGTACATATTTAACATGTAAACAAAAACATAGCAAGAGCCTTGCTTACATTATAACAACAATCTAATTAAAATTAGATGTTATATCCGCTCACGTACTCGCATACATTATGTATGTGAGTACGCGAGCGGATCTAACATCTAATTTTAATTAGATTGATTATAACAAAGAACTGTGAGCTCTGTATCTCCCATGCCCCTTGACAACTAGCTGACATTTAAATTTTAGTTGACCATTAGAAATGCTTTAGTTTAGCATTCAAGAATGAAAAATGGAAAAAAATGAAATTTATTATGTTCAGCTCAAATTGTGTCCATGCAACTTTAAGCACTAATAATTCCTGGATCCGCTCCTGATACATCTAACTCGGGTATTATACATGTAGCTATGAACAAAGAAACTTACCTTGCGAATCCTGCAATCGGAAATCTGGTCAGAAGGCACACGAAATACAGAGGACGATATCTTGTCCAACTTTCATTCAGAATCGACCACGCTGTGCTCAGGCATCCTATCACTACACCGGAAGTCACCAATACGGCTGCTGTAGCATTAAACGCGTGATGCATCTGTCTTCTGTGGTACTCATAAGCCAAAATAACGTCTGCATCAAACGACACCAGAAAGAAAATAATGGAAACCATTGAAGCAACGTAACGCCAATTATTATCAAAGGCACTTCCGTCCACTGCTTCGCATGCATCAGCTTCGTTTTTGACGGTTTCTTCTTGTTTATCCTCCATGAATGTTTTTAACTGCGACTTCGTCACAGTTCGTGAGTTCTGGATGGTCGAGGTTTAGGTTGAAGTTTAATGTTTACAGTGTACATCCGTCTATAAATAGTAAACGACAAAAGAAAATCCATTCGACGAAGATAAGACCGTACTGCTGCGTGGTAACTCCGGAATGTCGATCAGTCACCATTGTAAAATGAAAGTAGATCTAAACAGGTGCGAGTCAATTCGGCACCTGTTCATTTCGGCTTTTTCAGGTTGGTGAGGGCCGAAAGCTCAAAGTCCCAGTCCCAGATGGCAATTTTTTCTTTCGTGATTTCTCTCTTAACACTGCATGTTATAACACACAATTTTCAGAGGTTACTGTTTGTAACCTAGGTACATAAAATCTTTTACAAACATACTGAACCAAGTTTTTACATGCCAAAACGGTAAATCTAGTACGTTTTTATAATGTCGAAACCCAAACACTGTAAAAGATACTGGCCCATTTTCACAGCACTTTTTTAAATACTGGATTTTAAGTAATCCAATTCATGCAAAATATTAATCCAGACTAAATTTATATGCTTCTATGATTACAATATTGTATTTCCACAACACAGAATAATAAATAAAATGATTAAAAACTGCCTTTTTTTGTGATCCATGTGTAATATGGTCAATTCGTCGACTGAAAAATTTGGAGCCCTGCCCTAAAGTAAATAATGTAACCCCAATAGTACACTTGTTTACAATAATTGTCATTTTGATTATTTAAACAAAAAGAATTTATGATAATACAGGTTTTAATCGTCTTAATGATGAAATGATAGTGGAAAAAATTGTCGTTCTCCTCTATATTATATAGAACTACTTTAAATTAAATGACGTATGCATTAATACACTGCATCAAAATAATAATTGAATTATAAAATTATCAAATTAATTCAATTACAAATATGTTTCAACAACTGATGTTTAAAAGGATTACCCGCTTGAAAGTAATTGATGATTTTGAAATGAAGCACGCACTTTTAATTGCCAAAATAATTTAACATTTAGCACAAAGAACCTTGATGACCGTTGTTTAGACTCTTAAAAATTATGTTGTGAAATATTCGTAAATTACTAAATAAATTGCATTTGTATTTTTGTTGAAAATATTGGCTTGAAAAGAAAATGCTGATCATATTTATACTATCTATTTAAACATTTAATTATAGGTATGATGCAACTGAATTATTCGTGTGATGTTTATTATATTCATTATATTGTATCATATCTATTCATTGACGAACTCTTTCCCTACCCAGAGCGACTCTGTTTGGCTGTCATATGTTGGATTACACAATTATTTGCATGTATAAATAAACAATATTGAAATAAATAAACAATATTGGAATAAATGCAAGTGCGATTTTATTAAGTTACCGTAGACACACAGTTAATTGATTCATTTTTGTCTATGTTTATCTCTAAAACGGGTCGATCGCAGGATCAGCGACCGTATTCCGATTTCGGCATTTCAAAAACTTACTAGATTTACTGATTTTTTGGTAGCTAAAAACCTATGAAACGGCTTTCCTTGTGTAGATTTTGCTATACTTATTTCTGGATTTCAGAGAGAGAGAGAGAGAGAGAGAGAGAGAGAGAGAGAGAGAGAGAGAGAGAGTTTATAGAACTTTGAATATTCCTGGTTATATGCGTGGATGATGATTCTTTTTATGGTGGATCAATGACATATATATCGGAAATACTGGATCAGAAAAAACTTTAAGGTAGTTGACAATAAAAGGAGAATTTTAGAGCTATTTTGAATCAGAGTTTTGATTAAAATGTCGTTTCATTCTTTGTGTATTTTATGAAGGGGTGGTATGGTATAGACAACTAAGATTACCGACAAAATGACCGGTGCCTGTGGTTTCTCAAACGACATTATCAATTATCATGTGCAGACAACTTCAGATTACTTTCATTACAGAAAAGTGAAATTTAGTTTAGTGTATAAAATTTTACATGGATTTACACCAGATTTCTTTTTAAAGGGCACCTGCTACAAAAACAAAATAATGGATGCATGGGTTGATATGGTTTTGGGGTTCATTTGGTTGTGATAAATACAGATACATGTACAGGACTTCTAAGAAATCTCTATGATGTTCAAAATTTGAAATACATTATCTCTTCTTATAAAACTCCATATAAATTTTCTTTACTCTTTTGGACGCACAGGCCTTATCGGTCACCTGAGTATTAGTTATAAGTATCACTAGTCCCAAGGCCTATGGAATTTAGGGGAAAACTCCTGTTTTGATACCATAATCAACAAAAGTACATGTATAAGTTCTAAGATCACAGCTTTTTTTTAAGTGCCCTCGAAAGTACCTACAGTGATGAAAGGTTTTACATAATATGATAAATAACATTAAAGGGACATGGACACGATTTGAGCTGAGAATTTTCAAATTTTATTTTTCCAATTTTAATGTTTAGAATGCTTAACTAAGGTATTTCTACCGGGTAATGGGCAATAAAAATTTGAATATCAGTTGTCAAGGTACATGGGAGATACAGAGCTCACAATTCTTTGTTATGTAAACAAGGTTCCTGCCATGTTTTTGTTTACGTATAGGTTAAATATACGAATAAAAGTTCGTTTAAAGGTAGATTTTTCAACTCACAACTTAATTCTGAATATAATTGAATATATTCTAGTGTTAAGCACATCTCATTTTGTTTTAAACATGCTATTTTCTATGTAAACAAAGACATGGCACGAGCCTTGTTTACATAAAAAAGACTTGTGAGTGCTGTATTGTACATGTAACTAAAAAAATTTTGGTTGACCATTAGAAATACTTAGTTAAGCAATGTAAACAATAAAAACGGAAAAAAATAGAATTTGAAAATTTTCAGCTTAAATCGTGTCCAAGCCCCTTTAACACAATATGACTAATTTGGACTCGTCTTAAAATCAATATAGCCTGGGGTTGCGAATTTCACAAGTTTGGTACATCCTTCTCTGCTTTTCCTAAATATGCATTTAGTTTTTATACCAATATATCAGCAAACTTCAAAAAGTATTTCAAATGAAAAAGAAAATATAATCGCCATAATAATTTTGGCTCCATCCTGGAGCCAAACCCTTAATCCCCCAGGGATCATGAAATTTACATTTTGGTAAAGGACTAGTTACTCCTTCTAAATATCCATTTAGTTTCAATTTAGTGTCAATAGCATTAAAAAATGTATTATCTAAATTTCTGTGTACATATACACTGTATATACGAAGTTTGACCCCTCCCTGAAGTCAGAACCTCTACTACAGGGATCATGAAATTTACAATTTTTGTAGAAGTTTAGTTTTTCTTGCACATATGCGGTTGTAGATTTTGGGGGGGGGATTTTTGCCCCGCCCCTAATGCCCAAGGGGTGTAGAAATTTACAATTCACTCTCCCCCCCCCTCCGTCCAAACGATGCTTCGTACCGAATTTAAAAACAATAGGAACGACAATTATCAAAAGTTAAAAATGTTCTATTGTTCACACATTTAATAACTGACCATTTTAGCCCCACCCTGATACAAAACCCCTACCCCTGGGAACATGAAATTTACAATTTTGGTAAAGGACTACCTGTTCTTTCTAATTATCCATTTAGTTTCAATATAGTATCAATAGCACTAAAGAAGATGTTATTCAAGTGTTTTACACATAAGCATTATATAGTAAGTTTGGCCCTGCCATGGGTTTAAGAACCCTTGTCCTAGAGGTCATGAAATTTACAAATTTGGTAGAGGCATTCCTTCTCTAAACCATGGTGGATTTAGTTTTCTTATACGTGTGCTGTTGTTGAGAAGAAGATTTTTGAAAAATGGTCGATTTTTGGCAGTTTTTGTCCCGCCCCTCAGACCCCATGGGTGCAAGGGTCGTGAAATTTACAACTTAGGTGACGTAGTGGTTGTTGTTCAGATCGTCGTGCGTTGTGTGTTCACAATTGAACATTTCTAACTTCTTGATAACTACCATTTTGATTCTTTTCATTTCGTATGAAGCATCATTGGGACAATAGGGACATAAATTGTAAATTTCAGGACTCCTGCAAACGACAATTCTTGACAATATAGTTTGATTTGAATTACATTTTGTCTATGCTGAATTTTTAGGATTGTGGAGTGCCGTGATGGTAAACAGAAGACTGTGACCTTGAATCTGAAGATCTGTGATGAAGACTGGACGTTTGGGGTCACTCTCTGTTACAGTTCCACAAATCTAATCAAGTGCTCAGTAATAACGTAAGACTGAATTCTAAATCATGTTTATCTTGTATATATATATATATACATTGTTTTACATACCGGTAGTTAACAGAATAATTTTCAGTTAATAGTTCATCACACAAAAACAAGTGCATGTACGGTCTGTATCTGTTTATTCTTCACTAGGTTTACAGTTTTATTATGAAAGTCAGTATAAACAAGATCTCCGTCCCGTGTCGCTGCTATGTCCTTTGACATGTTCCCTGACTCGGTTTGCATTGATGTTAGTAGTTTACTCTGAAGGTTGAGGAGCTTCATCATTTCATTATCCCCGCATGTCCAGACTTCTTCACAGAGACAACCAACACTATATAATAGTCGTGTATACCCAGTGTCTACGGTGGCTGTGAGTCGCGGTTCATCAAGTAGTGGTTCGATGGGTTTTTTTTAAGTCTCATAGCTTTTTGTTGTCCTTTCGTCTCATTATTTTAGTACAATCAAGTTTGTTTTCACATCACTCTTCGTTCTAAGGACATTATTTCAAAACTTAATACCACCTGAACTCCCATAGCAAAAAGAAAACTAGGGATCGAGTGATTACCAAACCGGAATAAAATTTGGAATAAAAATTCTGAAAACAGGTTGAAATTTACTATACTCATTGGGCACATTGGTGGAATTTTTGAAATTCCCAATGATTTGTTTCCACGCATAATATCAAACAAAAGGCCCACATACTGTATCGGTCAGCTGAGTGTTATTTAAAGCGTACATCACTAGCCCCAAGGGCTACGAAATCTATAATAAGTTTCCTTTACGGTATATACCGGCTAATTTTTATATATATACTTAGCAGCAGTATAAAACAAGATGTGTTCCTTGATTTTAAAAAAACCCACATGCACAAAAGCCCCCAAAAGTGTTCCCAGTGATGAAATACTTCACACAATTTAGTATATATCTTACATTAACACTATATGACTACTTTGGATCCACCCTTGGATTGCGAAATTTCCATTTTTTGTACATCCCTTTCAGCTTTTCCTAAATATGCCTTCAGGTTTTACAAAGAATCAGCAAAATTAAAGAAGTATTCCATATGATAAAGACATTTAATCACAATGACAATTCTGGCCCCACCCTAGTACCAAACCCTGGGATAATGAAATTTACGTTTTTAATAAAAGGCTACCTCTCCTTCAAAATATTCATTTAGTTTCAATTTAGTATCAATGATGTTAAAGAAGATATCATTTAAACAAATAAACACTATCTACCAAGTTCGGTCCCTCCCTGTAGTTAAGACCGGCGAACATAAAGTAACAAGAAATGAAATATACAGCATTTGACGTCACAATGCAAAGCGCGGATGCTAACTCAGCGTGGATTGAAAAAATCTATTAGAAGCTTTCGCCGCGAACGGGTGGACCATTTTCAGCACGCACTCCCTTGAAAATTCAATTTCTAAGTTGATTTTCAATCCACTTAGTTTTAATCTTATTGTATTATGAATTATAATGTTTAAGGGGAAAGCAATCAAAAACCTTTTTAAATAAATGATAGGGTTGATTATATTATAAAATTGGTCATACTATTCTATTGAAATACGGCCTAGATAAGCTTCAGTACTAATTTGAAAACGTTAAGAATTGAACTTCCCGCCATCTATAGAGGCTGCCATGATGTGGAACTCTTTTGTATCCAAGACCACAAAAATCAATTTTGACGTCATACCGTCTGTTCCAGTTTTGATGAGATTCTAAGATCATCAAAGGTGTGCATATGGTAGATTTTACGAATAAATAGGTTGATGCCTTCCTGTCAAGCAGTTAATTACACTAATGAGAAGGGGAGATATGAAAAAAGGTGTGGGGTTTTTTTTCTTCAAACTTCCTGACCCAACCAAGTCATCTGAAAAGAAAGACTATGTAAACTGTGGATCCATCATTTGCGTAATGACAAGATGAGGTTTGATACATTTGTATGTGTACCGTCTGCCTGGTCTGCGACTCGACTGAACGTCTTCTTTTCTTAATTTCTACTTGTGAAAGAATGGGCTCAAATCCATAGGACTCCAAACTTAACTTTTAATGATTTGTCATGTTTACAATGCTGCTGATGAAATAAACTGGAATCGACGGCGTGACGTCATAAAATAAACTTCATTGGCCACTCTCTTAGCGGCGGGTAATTTAAAATATATAATAGATTAACATTGATTTAAGAGCTTGTCTACGAGAAAAGCATGCAAAATGTGATGGAAGCAGGGTTGTCTGATCAACAACATATTTTGAGTGTAATAAAGTACATCAATATCAAATACTTTGGCATATTTTTTTCGGGGGTGTAGTCATTGGATAGGGATTTGCAGCCATGTTACTAAAAATAGAACTTTTGTTCTGACAAAAGGGTAAAATTATGTATATTTTACCCTTTCTATTTAAAAATTCTAACAGGTTATTGAAAATGGATTTTTAAAAATTGACACAGTTTATAAAACAACTGGATATGCATATTCATATTGTTTAGTGGGAATCTAAAATTTTACTTCCGTTTAAGTGCACAAAGGTCACAAATTTGGCACGATTCCAGATTTTGATAAATTGCAGAAAATGATAACTTTTGAATCAACTAGTAGTCAAAAGGTAACGCTTTGATTTATTCAAAATTACTTTCTTCTTATAGAGAAGACGTATATTTACCATATATCAAAAATCTGTCTTTGGACTCTCGATTATAGTAAATATATTAACACTTCAAGTTGGGCATTTTTTCCTGCTTGTAGAGCTTTTATTCTGGTAGCCACCTAAACCTGTTTGCCATGCATGGTTCTTGTTATCTTTTTAAGTCTTATATAATTTTATTATTTCACATCAGATGACCAGAAGTATGTATCAACCATTTTTGTTGCTATGGGTCCTGGTTGCCATGGTGACAAATTGCAAAATTTGAAAAAATAACGTTTCTAAATAAAAATAATATGCATCGTATGAATAGTTGTAATTTAACAAAATTGATATTTGTGTACTTTTAAAATGCAATTTTTAAAAACAAATTTCATGCCAATTTATATGCTATATATAATAAATTCTTTATTTAGATAGGATAGCACGATTAGTACAAATGACTAGTTTACATTGTGGTCCTACAGAGACTTAAATATACCACAAGCAATTGGATCATATTTCTTCATAGATTTGCTTTTCCCATGGATACAATAAGGATAAATCTATTTTTTAAAAATCTGACTGGTTATTGAAAACATTCTGAAATAATCAAACTCAATCGCAAATACTACGCCAGACAGCAATGTAACTTTTGAAAAGTTGTATGAGAGTCACAATATTGATATTCTAAAACAAATAAAATTGTTGCTATAGTAACATTTAGACCAATTTAAAGACTGACGTGCTTTAAGTTCAAAGGTAAAACTTGTGTGAAGACAAAACTTGATAAATATCCACAGTATAATACCCCAAATCTTTATCTTTTCCTCGGGACAGTTAACACGTCATATGAAGTTGTCAGGTACAATATATTAGATAAAAAGTACTTTGTGGTTAGGAATTTTTAGATGTCATCAAACTTTAACAAATGACGTACCCAGAAAAAAATTGAGCAGCAACCCTTAAACAATTAAATAACATGCTTAATATGTACATAAAAACAAGAGTTGTCAGATGACTGTACCTAACTGTTTGTTCAAAAGGTTAAAAGTTTTTGAAAAATAGGTCAAAGTCCAAGGTCGACGTTGACAGTTCTGATAACAAAAGAAATTGACATCTATGTTTGAAACATCAAAGATCTATCACTCTTGGTTCAAAAGATATAACCAAGATAAAGTTTTTGAACAGTACATCAAAGTTCAAGGCAGAGGTCGTTAGGTCAAACCAAAACAAAGGTCTTTTCATGAGACATCTATATATGTAAAATATCAAAGCCTTATCCCTATTGGTTCAAAAGACATAGCCCAGGTTGAAGTTTTTAAAAAAAATAGGTCAAGGTCACAAGGTCGAAAGTCTTGGTACCACATCAAAGGTATCTTCATGGGGAATCAATAAGGGATATATCAAAACCCTACCCCCCTTGGTTTAGAAGATATAACCCAGGTTAAAATGTTTCCTTAAAGTGGCGCCGACGCCAACACTGGGGTCATTACAATACATGTAGCTCTCCGGATAGTCGTCCTGGTGAGCTAAAAGGAATGTGCATGTTCTGTTCTTGTCTTTCTTTTGTTTTTTATTCTTACATGTAGCGTATTATTCTACATTTTAAATCCAAGGCGAAAGGGTTCGGAGCAGCCATATTCAATACCGGAAATTAATGATTATGAACATTATATTGAGAGGAGAGGGGTGGTAATGGTAAAATGCTCTTAGATAGTGAATGATCTTGTTAAAATCATAAAATAATCAATAATGTTGAATATATCTAAATACAGAAATATTCTTTGCATTCGCACTCCACTCCCAACACCATTACACGTACAAATGAAATATAGCTTAAATACCAACTGACAGTAATCACATAAATTGCACCGAAGATGAAAGTCAGATAATAATAACGTCCGAATTCGCACAAAAGTAAAGAAGTTCGCTTGTAATATAATTTGTAATGAAATGTATTGTTTATACCTGACCCGGCTGGTATAGTCTGTCCAGTCTAAACACATACAGTGTAGCTAAGTGGAGAGGCCCCGTAGTTGGCACTCATCACCAGGGCGGAGGGTGTGGATGGGTGGCAAATTTTTTATAGAACCTCCCAACCTCCCTAAAAATTACTTTTAAGACAACCCGAAGCTCAAAATCCTTGATAATGATAATAATGGGGGGGGGGGGGGGTCCAAGGATTTAATTCATCAGTTCAAGCTTCCATTTCAATTGTTTATTGATTGCCATACAAAAGTAGAGGGGGGGGGGCTGATTTAGTTAAAGAGACCTGATCGAAATAATCTTCGGTTTCCCTGTCAGTTAAATGATTTTTCCAAATTTTTCCCGATCAATTTCTCATGATGAACAAAGTATAGTGACGATCCAAACTCTACCTACATCAATGACTTTAAGAAACTACATTAGCATATACGTAATACCATCAGTTTACAATATCTATATATTTGTTGTTGGTAAAATAGAGAAAGGTGTAAATTTTCGCATGTTGAATCGTAACCTATGATTAAGCATCAAGTATGGTCATATTGTTACATTGAGTACTGAAGAAGAAAGATACCGAGCAAACTGTTACAGTATACATTCTTTGAGTTCACTTTATGCATTTTTATTTCACACTTTTCTTATTTTGTCCTGTCCTCATTACTTAGTGCATATATGTAAACTAATAACAAATTTTTGTCATCAATCATGATAGTAAATACATTTTGCAAATTTGGGGAGGGGGGGGGGCTGCACTAGATCCTCACATGCTCCATCTGGACTGACTATAGATGCATATTTTCTTTGATTTCCTCCATATAACATCTAAGCATTCTCGGTTAATGCATGAATTATCAAGGAAAGAACGCTTTCAATTCTTCAATGACAAAATGCCTGACCACTGGTACTAGTTTGCAGTATAACAGGACGGAGTACCGGATACTTTTTAAACCCTGCCAATATTTAGAAATTTCTGGATTACATTCACAGATACTGTTATGTCTTTCACTGATATCACATAAACATGATGTACAAATTCTCAAATCCCATTTCAAGTTGAAATCATAACATTCCATAATATTGCTATCATTTTGTACCTTCTACGTATGAAGAGTGCATCAAAGGGGAGGTAATTCCAGCAACAGGTCTATTTCATTAAAAGACCCCCTTTTCATATAAAATAGTAGATTACTGGGATTTATTTATTAGAAAATGTTAAATCTATCAATAAAATTAAATTTCCAAACAATTTATGCATCTAATATCACAAATTTTAAATCTTTAATCTTTTAAAAGATAATTTTAAATGCTTAAAAATATTCATTTTTGTCAGTTTTTAAATTTTAATTGCAAATGAACGGTCAAAAGTCCAAAGTACAATTTTTTTTATATTTTACAGACACGGATTCGATATCAAAGTATTATACACTTTTAAAGAAATTTAAGCGTTACTTTTGCAGCAACACCTATTTCAAAATTGACCATATAACACAAAATGAAAAAAGTTTGGCACAATGCCAAATTACAGGCTCTATGTAATCTCTATATGGACACTTATGATGTCAAACATGATTTCTCCATAAGTGGTTTACATGGAAATATCATAAAAAAATCCATTCTTTTCATAAGCCTTCAGAATTGATTTGCATTTTTGAAAAAATAAAACCCTAATATTTAAGGATTTTTCTTGTGTTCAAAGACTAATCTACGTGTAAATACAGAATGCGATGTTACTAAAAATAGAAACGACCTATCAATAAATTGACCTCAAATTATAATTATTCCAACCATATACTCCAATGATATAAATGATTAGAAATGATATTGATAACCACCATTTCCTTCATTTTTATATATTTGCATGGTTTTCTCGTAGACAAGCTCTTAATCTTTAAGCAAGGATTTTTGTTGTTAAAGACTCTTTTATTCATAAAAGCAACAATGTGGTTAGGGTTGCGTTTCCCTTTAAACATTTGGTAAAACGTATTCAAAACGGAAGTATGAGGTCTACAAGAGATTAAAACCTGATTACATAACAATGAGCGGGTAAAAGGCCCGCCGAAACTGCAGTTCCTGATTTCAATCAACATGGAGCTACCACTTATGGCAAAAAATATTTATGCAAGATCAACTTTTTTTAAAATTCAGTTCAACTACTGAGTATACGCCTGTGATGCGTTTACTCATTAAAACATATTTGTACGGTTAACATTTTAAAAAAAAAACCGCTGTATGTGTATATGGAACTCGTTTTACAAAAAAAAAATCCCCATTTCTCATACTAAATTGCAATTGCTATCGCAAAAAAGGTTAATTGCAATTACTATGCTATGAACAAGGCTGCATTAAATTATACGTGTAGAGTGTATGCATGTATATGATAAGCATTAAATTGAAAGAGAAAAAAAACCCCACAAAATTAAATTTCAACGCAAGCGCTTTCATTGTAAAAATTCCCAGTCCATGCTGAAAAATGCTCCTACTCGTGCGCGGCGATAAGCTTAGATCTTTTCTCCGTCCGCCCATTGTATTGTGACTTGAATCCATTAACTTTAAATGGTAATTGGGTATTGAATATTCTAGTCGTATTGCAGATCTGGACGACTATATACCTCCCTGAATGGAAAGTCATTTGTCAATCCTATTCCCACTTTTTTCAATGCTTCCCAAGTTCACTCTTGTGTTCTGCTGTCACCAATGGTACCTCGTGTGTCAGACAACCATCTTTCAGTAATGAGTATCAGATGTTGTCGACTTTAGGATGTCATTGGTGAATGCTAGGAAGAGTAATGGTCCAAAGACAATTCCCTGTGGTAAACCGGAAGATACATCTTTCTTGGTGGATGGTCGTCCTTCCATTTGCACTTGCTGGGTTCTAATATGTAATAAATCACCTATCCACAGCAATGTTCGCTCACTCTGTAGTATCCTAGCTTGTAGTGGACGATCATGTGAACTTTGTCAGATGCTTTGGAGACGTCTAGTAGGACCATGTCTACTTGTTCACCTCCATCTGATGTCGAGGCTACACTACTGTGGTCACGAACTGTGTTTCACGATCTCTTGGCATGTTGCCCGTTAGAATGGAGCATCTGTCAAAGTGGTCCATCATTTGGCTGTAGATTATGTGTTCCAGGACCTTACGGGTCACTGAAGTAAGGGACACAGGGTGATATTTTGAGGCTTTGTGTTGATCTCCTTTTTTAAGATTGGGTCATTCTGCACTGATCGCCAGTCCTCAGGAATTTGACCACTATATATAGACATTTATGAAATCCTTGTCATTTGTGGTGATATATGGCCAACGAAGTTTATGAGCTTGATCTAGTTCAATCACCTCATGAGCGTTGATGTTCTCGAGCAACTTTCGTACTCCGGCAGATCTTATTATAATAACGGTATTAGATATGTTTTGGTATGAGCTGGGTCCTTTATATGGCATACAGCTCATACTGCAGACTGACATTGGTCGTTCAGAATTTCTGCCTTTGTAGGTATTTCTCTGTAAAGTAATTCATTTTTCTTGGAGGGAGCTACTCCTTGGGAATCCTACTTTCTCCCTTTGAATGACCACAAACACTTGCTGTCTGTCATGTTATGTCACCACAGATTACATCATCTACATAACTGACATGAGTTTTGTGTAGTTTTCTCTAGGCTATGGTTTTAAGGCATATATTCCATTCTTGGGGTGTCTAGATTTTTTACAATCCCACTGGCGACGCTTTAGTAGCCGTTTGACTCTGATGTTAGTCTATGGCTTTGAATACCTGCTACGTGCTGATTTGGATGTAGCATAACTCTGCATTATTTCATCCATCTGATACTTGAAAGCCAGTCACTTGTCGTTCATTGTTTCATATTCCTTTTCTCTGACTTGATGGCACATTTTCTTTACTTCTGCCTTTTCCAAAAATCCCTTGGAAATCCGGGTTAGATTAAGTCCTCAGCACCCCCTTGTTTTTTGTAAGAGGCGACTGAATGGGACGGTCTTTGAATGATACCACAAAAACCGAGGTCCTGTTTCACAGCAGGTGTGGCACGATAAAGACCCCTCCCTGCTCAAAGTGCCAAGCATAGGCCTAAATTTTGCAATTCTGCACTGGCAATGGTGGCGTTTTCATATGAGTGAAAAATTCTCGAGCGGGACGTAAAACAATATGGAACCACCCAACCTTGTCCAAAAGGTACATCCTTCTCCTAGAGGTTTGACTTCCATGAAGTGATGCATTGAGATCCATCATAACTACATCATGGTATCCACAACCTAGTGCCGGCAATGTCCTTACCTTCACTAGTGATGATTGCGAGATGTAGGCAAGGTCAAGAGTGTTCCACCGAGTGTGTAGGGTGACTACCTGGTCCAGTACAAGGTCCTCCTGTGTGTTGTTAATTGCACGAGTGACTAGAGCGACCTGAATTCCCCAATAATTTCCTTAATGGCCATCCAATGTCAAAAGATTGAATCCTCTCCTAGGACAAATATTGATTGATTCTATCTTGTTTAACGTCCCACTCGAGAATTTTTCACTCATATGGAGACGTCATCATTTCCGAGGAAAGGCTGCAAAATTTAAGCCCATGGTCGGCGCTTACGGCCTTTGAGCAGGGAGGAATCTTTATCGTCCCACACCTGCTGTAACACGGGACCTCGGTTTTTGCGATCTCATCTGAAGTACCACCCCATTTTGTTGACTCTTATGACAAGCAAAGGGTACTGAGTACCTATTCTATTCGGTTTTATGCTAGACTGTACATCGTGGACGTCGCTGATCATGGCATTGTGTACTGTTCCTCATCCTCACTGTTATGTTGACGATATGTGGCGGAGATGATCATGTGCTACTGGTTCACCTTAATGCTGATGTGGAGGTCAGGCATGCGCCCTACTATTCATAACTGCATGGTAACGCAAATTTTAAAAAAGAGGTCTGCAGGACTTGTCGGTTGCTTAAGTCAATAGGATCACTAGCCCCAATGGCTATGAAATGTACAATAATTTTCCTGATCCATATATTCAAGCTAAATTATGATATTCAGCAACAGTATGAAACAGGATTATTTCTTTTAAAAACCACGAATGCTCCCCGAAACTGTCCACACGAATAGAAGACTTTAAATGGTATAGCACATGTTGTATAACTATTTAGGACCCGCCCTAGAGTCAAAACCTTAGGATTGCGAAATTCACACTTGGGTACATCCCTTCTGCTTTTCCTGAATAGGCACGTTTCCACATGAATGAAAGATTCTCGAGCAAACAATATCCAACCAACCTAAATATGCGATTTAGTTTTTGTTATCAGTATCAGCATTTTGCTGATACTGATATAAAAAGTATTTGCAATGATTTGTGTCTGCCAAATATATATTAATGCACAAACTTGCGATGTGTACAATCACCTTTCAAAAACGTAATTGGACACGATTCCTCGACCTCCTGAACTTTCACTGTTTTTACTCGCCATGCATTGATTTTGGAGATTGATAAGTGGTGGACTCCAGTGCATTTGATGTACGTACAAGTCTTACTTTAGTTCACAACATTGTTTAAGATTCGAAAATACAAGATACATTGTCCCATCCGCCACCAATAGCAGAAAGTGACGTAAATATCATATGCGCAGTTTGCACTGCCCGAGTGAGATCACAGACTGCGTACATTAGCTCTATCAAATTCTCCCTCCCTTTTTTTAACATCAGACTCTATATGTGGCAAGATTCTGCTAGTAGTAGCATATTTCAGAGAAAAATTAATCCGCTGGGGTTTTCAATGAAATGTGAATAAAACGAACAGTGATCAATCTCATAACTCTTATAAGGATTACAAAATAGAGAGTTGGGTATAACACGGACCCCTGAATATGTAAAATATAAGCAGGCCTAATCTCTCATATTACATACTTTAATGCAACTGAATTAGTCATATTCCTTAATTACATATTTGCATGTAAAAGAAAACAGTTATAAGATTATGTAACGAGACTATTTTAAGTACTGTAAAGAAATATATGATAATGCGTCGGTATTTTGACTGAAGAACATTATCAATCTCTACCCAAAGTTATCGTTCCTTACACTATTTGTTCTGAAAACTTCATTTTTATACGCCCGTCTTTAGACGGGACGTATTATGGTACAGCAATGTCTGTACGTCCGGTCGTCCGTCTGTCCATCCGTCCGTCCGTTCAGGGTTTTCTCTATAATTTCATTTCCCTTTCACAAATCATGCTGAAACTTGCTGTGTAGCTTCTTTGTGGGTCACTCTAGATCATACTGCAATTTTGATCCATTTCGACCTTTTTACCAGTAGTTTTGCCCATTTATTTAGAAATAATTATTATATGGAGGGTACATAATTTGTCCACCCTACTCCTCCCACAGTTTTCAAGTGAGAGCCTTCTTATTTTGTGGAGTGTTTGTATGGGTATTGAAGATGTGCATGTGGGATGAATTTTGATTTTCTACAATTTTTGAGAAAATTACAGGTTGTTGAACTTAGTCTATTTGGAAATTAATATTCTATGGAGGGTGCATAATTTGTCCACCCTACTCCTCCCACAGTTTTCAAGTGAGGACCTTCTTATTTTGTGGAGTGCTTGTATGGGTATTGAAGATGTACATGTGGGATGGATTTTGATTTTCTACAATTTTTTAGAAAATTACAGGTTGTTGAACTTGGTCTATTTGGAAATTAATATTCTATGGAGGGTACATAATTTGTCCGCTCAACTCCTCCCACAGTTTTCAAGTGAGGACCATCTTATTTTGTGGAATGTTTGTATGGGTATTGAAGATGTCCATATGGGGAAGGATTTTGATTTTCTTCCATTTTTGAAAAAAATACAGGTTGTTGAACTTGGTCCAGTTTGAGGAAATCTAGATTTTTAAGTTAAGACTCTTTGTTCATATGAAAGTTTGTCACAGCCTCATGATGGCTGATAATACCTGAAGCAAAGTTATACAAATTATAGCACAAGAAAAACGCCCTATGTAAGCATTTCACGGGCGCATTATGTACCGTTTGCGGTACTCTTGTTGCCAATTGATGTCATTGATTTAAAGACCACCCTCCTAATAATCACTGGCGCATGCACATAAAAACTAAATGTACTGGGAAACCCTGAATATACATTTAACGTTAATTAAGTCTAATAGTAAACTAAACGTGGGTTCGAACCGGCGAGAATGACACTAGTCCTAAAAGATTTGAACAACAAAGGAAGGAAGAAAGTTGACATAGCAGTATCAATTGAATACGATCCATCTACATGTATCGAACTCCATGCTTCACTATTTACAACGAATATGATACACGTGCGCAGGAGTTCCCATCCCGAGCTGCAAATGTATTGATGGGTTCCCTCTATATTTACTTTTTTAATTATTTGTTGTTTTATGCTCTATCAAACCTAAATTTAGACAGTTGTGTTTGAGTTGCATACATCATGCTGGGATTCCCCTCGTGCGCATGGTGCTATTTATAGACGCCTAACAGACGTTTAAAGAAGCAGCAAATGTATTCACGGATTCCCACTATATTTACTTTTTAAATAATCGTCTCACTGTTTTCTTCTACATGCAATTTTTTTTCCAAAGCATGTAATTAATTGAAAATTGATAACTTTTAAAACTAATTCAACTGCATTAAAGCAATTCTGTACACTTTGGGAAAAAAAAAACAAATGAACGTCGAACCATACAGCTTTAATATTCCCGATGTGTGAAGGGCCCCCTGTTTTACGGACTTGATATTCCTCGACCACAATTTCACAGGAGACAAATATTTGACATCTTGGGTCCACCACATAAATAATTAAATATTCACGTCCATCGATGATCTATGTATTTCGAATAAATTGGAAAATACAGTTGTGAAGTTTAATGTATAACGAAATTAGAAATCTTATCCTGTCTCCAAAATCTTCCTCCCCGGTCTCTCTGAATTCTCTTCATCTTTCCTCTCCATCTCCATTTTAATACATAATGTATCACGTGATACTTTTGGATGACACAGAACATAGTACATCACCATAAAAAGGGTACTGAACACAATCCCAGAGGACGCCACCGATACAACGACAATAAAAACCCAACCGGATGTGTCTACGTCACCCAAAAACACAAACAGCGCCACCATCACCGCGTTCTCCACGTAAAACAACGAGTAATACGCTATGGCAAGAAGTCGGGATTTACCCCGACTCAAGTTCATGTATGATATGATTTGCACAAAACTTATGAACACAATGAATAAAATGTTGTGCAATTTGTTACGGTAAACTTTTACATTTTTGAAAAATGCGACCGTTATCATCACCATCCAATGAAATATTGATCCAAAAATAATGTAAAATCCATGGCTATCTATTGAGATCAGCATGACAATCGCCGTGATTCTCGGGCCAATCTCAAACACCCTCCACAGGAAGTAGCCCATAGCTCCACAGATCGTGTTAGCCTGCAGACTGGAAGTGGCGGTAAAGATACGGAGTGCTCTGTTATATCCCGTTACTGACCACGCCAGTCCTGCTAAAGACGATGCTATGGTAACGGATCGTAGTAACTCTGTAAATATACATAATATAATATGTTTATTAGCTTAAAAGTGAAACACTATTCTGCGGAAGTTGTTCTGGGTATCTCTATCTTGAATCAAGTTGTATGTAATAAAAGCTATAGGAGGTTATATAACGAATTCATTTTTTTGAGAGAAAAAAAATGTCAGGAGTAAATTCTTGAATATGCGTTTTCTACTTTATCTGCTTGGAAGCCAACGCAACATAAAACCTTGAAAATAAACCTGAGGGTCTTTTGTTTGGTCCTACCTAAATGAATTGCTTCTTGGTGAGTATCATGCATGACCATGTAAATTTGGATGATCAATTGAGGAGCGGATTCAACGAAGGCGTCAAACATCCGTAATAAACTGGCATCTGAATCGTTCTTAATCATTTCTTTATAGTGTGTGTTTTTCCTATCCTCAGTAGCCACGCGACTCAAACAGCCGTGTCTAAAGTAAGAGAAATTTCTGAAAAAAGAAATAGAAGAATATGGACTCGTGTGTATATCAGAGTTTGGCAAGAAGCAAGATTGATCGATATGGGTAATATGAATAGCACAGTCCTTATTCATTCAAACACATGAATAATACATGAATTTCCTTAAGTATACATAAAAAGAATTATATTCCAACAGCATCTGATACGTAGAAGTGTTGGATTCGCAAGGTCAAATACAAAAATCATATAAAGCCCTTTAAGCACATACATGTATATCTAGGTGAACGGGTGTTTGTATGAACAAGGACGACAATACTGTCATACTTGTCTTTAAAATAATAAAAGGGTCTCGCAGTGAAGCAGGACGTCCAATTTTTAAAGGTAAATCTGAGACTGTTTTCGTTATACTAGGGGGCTGACAGGAGGTAACCCTCTCCCCCTCCCACCCCCTCCCCTTCCACTCACCCTGTCCGCCGTCTTTCGTATAGTATGATGGTATTACCTGATAATGGTAGCAAATGGAAAGGCCACGATGAGAAACAAAATGTTCTTCACTGTTCCCTTGTTTCCGCTTTCGTCCTGCAAGTACCAAATTGTACTCAGAGTTCCAGCTACCAGAAAAGATGCGATCACTACCGATGACGTCAGCGCACACTCTACAGTCCACCCGTGGTCTTTGTATTCAATGGAGAGGAGTATATCGGTAACCACGTCAAAGAAAAAGACTATTATGGAAGCTATAACACCCAGACAATCCAGCATAGAAAACGGATATAGTTGGCGTTCGTCACCTCTGTCATTCACGACTATGTTCTTCTCATCCGAATCATCAATGATAACTTCGACATTTTCATCTCTTGTCCCTACCATATTTCTAAGTACCCTTCGGTGTGTGCCATCGTCATCGACTTCGTTTGATATTCTCAAACCCTCATCATTCTCACCAGTCTCGCCTCCATCTGTGAAGTCCCCGTGCTGATTTCCTTCACATTCCATCAAATTTTCTTTCTCTTGACTCTTCTGGTTTCCACGGAAACCAACCATATTGTCCACTTCATCTTCAGATTCCCTTTTCTTCGCAGATGTCAATTCCTTCATTGTTTTGCCTTCCAAGCATCGAAATGTATGACGTCTCGAAGAAAGAATTAAGTGTTCCAGGAAATTAAATATTTGTTTCGTTCTGAAACTCAAAGAAATACCCCCACGTCTTGTTTCGCTTTTACACAGCCTTACTGCGAATAGACTATGATTAAATAACATACTGTATATCTGACCTTTAAACCGAGGAATGTATAGCATACAAACATTACTCATCATATTGCCTTTTCTATATTTATTCAAAGGATATTTGGTGAGGTTTTTTATAGAAATTTAATGGGTTTTTTAATTTTTCTAATCAGTTTCGTGTAACACGGCTGTACAAGTTTCAACACACTCAATACACATGTACTTTGAGATTTTACTCAGATAACAGATATCGTATTATGTAAACACTGAATGTGCACATAGGGGGATGTGTCGAAGTATGATAAAGAAAAAACTGGGCATAATATGAATGATAGAATTAAAGACATGCACAACTACAGGATCTTTTTCAAAAGAAGTAAATTCTTAGGATACTGGACCGATAAAAAGGCTTCGAAATTGTAATTTTGGTCATAGATGTATAGAACTGGTAATGATTATCTTCGCGGTTCTTGGCTGTTAGTTCCTCCCTGAGAATAAGAGACGCTACTGTTACAGTGCGATAGGTTTATTTTTAGCTCATCTGATTCATATCTGGGATTCAGCTTCGTTCAAAATTAACTGGGAAATACCAGTAGTGAAATTCGATGGCGTTTTGTCAAGAACAACATACTAGTACTGTACAGTACCAGAAAGGTAGCGAAATTTTACACGAAAACTTCCTCATATCACATAGATTCCAGTTTCATTAAACCATAGTAGTATAAATGAAAAATCTTCTGAAGAACCACACATGTGAAATTGGAAAGTGTCGAATTCAACTGCAATCCTCCGCATGTAGTGCAGATTCATAATTGTCCAAATTATGACTCACAAATTAAAGGTCATAGGAGACGATTTTCAAAAAATATTTGTTTTGCACGAAAATGTGTTCTTCTTTAATTACTTAACATGACCTTTAAGCCTAGAATAGAAAACATCACAAAATCCTTAAAAGTCATCCTCTCTCAAACTTCAGGGGTGATCTGTGTGTGTCAGTTTGATACAGAAGCTAGTGCTCATCGTTGTTGTAGCGTAAATTCAAGTCTTTTCAAACCATGACCTGAAGGATCAGGTTGGCGGCATAATAGGGACTGAAATGCGTTTTAATTGGAATGTATAGAAAATAGCTTAAATATTTCCTTTTCAAGAACTGATCTTAGATTCGGTAACCTTTCTCTGCCCTTGGAGGACAAAATAATTATGTTGTTAAGGAAAAAGATATATATACGATATATAGAAAAATGACACAACTGTTATCCGACACATGTAACAGGGTCAAATCCTTTTGCATCGTCGCAAACCACGGGTTATTGTTTCATTTCTATTTCATTGTGAAATAGAAATGAAACAATCACCCGTGGTTTGTGACGATGATCCTTTTGATTTCAGGTTCTACAGTATACATAGAAACGTCACATCCGAACAGGTGCGTCCCTTCTTTCTTTCTTTTTTTAATCGTACAAGAGAATGTGGAAAATGAAAATGTCAAAAATTAAAAGATTATCGTCGTATCACAATGGGACCTAATTTGCAGGCATGTATGATGTTATACATAGAGAAATTTCTATTGTCTTTGACATTATATCACACTAAGCTATTAAAGGTTGTAAATAATAAAGAATAATTTTCACAAGTAATACAAATTCCAGAAATGAATTTATTTACGTTTGAGAAAATATGGCGACATATTTCTGCCTTCATTTGTCAGATGATTATATCGACCTGTCATGTGATTTTGTCCACTTGTCAAATGCATGATTAATATAAAAGATGTTTATTCACGCTCAAAATGTGTCATCTACTTAACATCATAACAAGTCGGCGTACTAGTGTGACAAGCCGACATAAAGGTCTCACAAGTCGACATATTGATCTTTAGTCGATTTTTCAGATGATTATGTTGACTTGTCAGATAATTATGTCGACTGGTGTTTCCGTAGACTTGTCAAATATCAAAGTGGCATGAACACGATTTGGGCTGAACATTTTCAAATTTTATTTTTCGATTTTTACTGTTTAGAATACTTAACTAAGAAATTTGAATGTCAGTTGTCGAGGTATATTAGAAATAGAGAGCTAATAATTCTGTGTAATGTAAACAAGGCTCGTGTCATGTTTTTGTTTACATAGGTTAAATATACTAGTAAAAGTCCGTTTAAAGCAGATTTTTCAAGCTATAAGTTCATTCTGAACACACTTTAAATAATGGTGTCTAGTATTTCGCACAGATTATTTTCTTTTAAACATGCTATTTTCTATCAAGCAATCTATATGTAAACAAAAACATGGCACGTAAGTACAATGTAGCAAGGAATTACGAGTACTGTATCTCACTTGTAACTCAAAAAATGATATTCAAATTTTAGTGGACCATTTGAAATTCTTTAGTTAAGCATTTTAAACAACGAAAGTGAATAAAAAAATTTCAGCTCAATCGTGTCCAGGTCCCCTTAAAATGGAAAGTATATGTCCACCGCAAGACATTATAACATGTCAGAACTCACAGATAATGAGAAAATATGAAAAAGTATTCGTTTCCGAAAAGTCGACATAATTGACTGACAAGTTGTCATAATAATCTGACAAGTTGACAATTATATGACAAGTGATGGTTAAAATATACCACCATAAGAAAATGACACCGCTTTCAGTAACCTACGTAGATGATATGACAATTCCTAAATACTTTTATTAGCACAATAATAGTTCTAAGTATCATGGATACTAAATAATTACTAAATAATAATTGTAAGCAATTACATCTCCCAGAAAACGGTACCGGAGAGCTACAGGTCATCCGCAACTGTCATTGAATCAAGACGAAATATGCAATATTATAAAATAATAGTGAAACAATAATATCCAAAACAAAATTAAGTTTATTAACAAATTGCTGTTTTGGGGTGACATAGTTTATAAAACGATGCAATAAAAATTAAATTAAATAACTGGCCAGCGGAGACGATTCCAATGGCTCCGTAGTAGATCCAGGGACAAAAAGAAACCTTTTTAATAAAAATCCATAAAACTAAAATTGTAATATTTTCAATGTAAAAAAAGCTATAATAAAGTAGAGCATTGTATCGAGATTTACCAGAACTCACGTTCATGAAGGAAAACAATTGTACGAATCCAATAAACAAAATAAAAATTACGTTTTCGTAACGTTTCTTGTACGGCTTCACTTTCGTCGCAAATGACCACGTGACAAAAATAAACCAATGAAAGACTATAATTAAAATAAAAATAATGGGGTTCATGAGAATGATCATGACTAATGCTAACACCCGTGGTCCTATTTCGAAAGCTCTCCACAGCAGGTATCCAGCCGCGGCGAATATGGTCTTTTGTCTCGTTTTGTGCATGGCGTTGCTAACGCGCAGCGCTCGGTAGTACGCCGTCACTGACCAGGAGACAGACATCCAGGAGGACAGGATCGTAAACAATCGAAGGATATCTGGAAAAATAAGATTGATTTATAAAGGGGGACGCGCACTTGAATGAATTAATTGTGTGTAACAATTCCACAAATGATATTCACAATCAAAATCAGTTACAGGGATTACATGTACATTTATATTGTAACCCGAGTTTTGTAGTATTTACTAGTAAAAAAAATTTTAATTAGTTTACTGTAAAAGAATCAATTTACTCTTGTAAATAAATTTTGCTGATTTGGGGTAATATGAAACTTCCATTCACAACCAAGTTATAGAAATGGAGATTCGTTAGCAGGACACACTTTCACTAGAACTTTATACACCCCACGGGAAAGGGTAAATATTTTCCAAATCACAAATTAGTTTTGTCCATTGATAACACAAATGAAAAAATATATAATATATACAATTTTTAATTCATAAAGGTGAGCATTTTTATCTCCTGTGTATTTTGGATTGGTGTACTATAATGAATATACTGATAGATTTCACGTACTACATACTAGTTTTATAATTTGTCGTTGTGGATTAAGGTCATGTGATACCCCAGATTTTGGACGCATCAAATGAATTAGGATTCTGTTGTGTTTACGTGTGATTTGCTATTATTTGATCAAACAAAAATGTAAACCAGCCATTAAAGGGAAAGACAACCATAACCGCATTGTTGCTTTTATAAATAGAGTATTACCGGGTACTTACTGGTATCGTAAATGACAGTCTTTAACAACCCAAACATTGCTTAACGATTAAATATATATTAATCTATCATTTATTTTAAATTACCCGCTGCTAAGAGAGCGGCCATTGAAGTTTGATTTATGACGTCACACCGTCGGTTCCGGTTATTTCACCAGCAGCACTGTAAACATGACAAGTCACGAACAGTTAAGTTTGGAGCCGTATAGATTTGAGCCCGTTCTTTCGCAAGAAGACATTGAGAAAAGAAGACGTTTAGTTGAGTCGCACACCAAGTAGACGGTACACGTTTCTTCATACAAATGTTTCGAACCTCAACTTGTCATTACGCAAATGATGGATCCACAGTATACTGAGTCTTTTCTTTTCAGATGACTTGGTTGGGTCAGGAATTTCGAAAAAACTTTTTTCACATCTCCCCTTTGCATTAGTGTAATTAAATGCTTGACAGGAAGGCATCAACCTATTTATTCGTAAAATCTACCACAATCACATGCATCTTTGACAATCTTAGAATCTCATCAAAACCGGAACAGACGGTGTGACGCGTCAAAATTATTGATTTTAGTGGTCTTCAATATAAAAGAGTTCCACATCATGGCAGCCTCTATTTCAATTTTTAAGTTTTCAAATTAGTACTGAAGGTTATTTAGGCGGTATATCAACACAATAGTATGACAAATCTTTATCATATAATTAGTCCTATCATTTTTCACGTAAATTGGGGGGGGGGGGGGGGGGTTACGAAATGCACCAATAAAAAGACGTTTTTTGAAGGATTTCAATTTTTAGGTAATGCTTTTTCATTGAATTTTAAAGTAAAGATTTGAGCATAATGCAAAAATAAAGGTGGTTTCAAATGGAAATTTTGTGGTAAATATGGGTTTTTAGCAGTATTAAAACATTAACAAATAATTTTACAAAATTCTAAAATAATTCTTTTGGGTATCTTACATTGTACATGTGTGTCTTCGTTTGTTTCGGTTTGCTTTGGTTACTAGTGCTCTATAAATATGACGCCAATACACGGTAAATGTTTGACTGCTCGGTTATTAAATGACCCAAGAAAATTAAAGGGCAACAAATCACTGACCATGACAATGCACACTGAGATACGAAACTTACGACTGCGGATGGATATTTCATCACAGCCACTGAGATTCTCTTGCTCTTTGAGAAGGAGGTAGATTTGTAGGACTAACTGAGGGGCGGATTCTATGAAAGCATCAAACATCCGAAGAAGACTGGCATCCCGATCATTAAAGATCATCTCGATGTAATGGTACTCTTTGTTGGGTCTTTGTTTACTTCTGCAGCCATGAAAGATGTAGGATATGTTCCTATAAAAACAAAGTATTAAAAATCATGACGTTCATCACGTTGACGGTTACCGATCAAGCTATCATTCTATTTTAATAATCCCGCGTTTAGTGTTGAATACATTAAAACCATACACACCGGCTATTTTTATGAAAACGATCACATATCATATGAGAATAATGCCATACCGGGGATCGTTTGAAGATAAATACTTCCTTTTGTGTATATATAATATTATGATGTAATATATGAAAGGTGAAAATCACGAACAGAGATCAATCCCATAACTCATGTAGGCAATATAAAATAGAGAATTGAGTAATATATATATAATTTCCGTTTGTTTTTTGGGTTTTTTTTCTTCAGTATAATGTATTACAATCCAAATGGGGAAAACAATTTATGAAGAAAGCGCATACATTTATAACAGTATATCATGATTCTAATTAGCCTATTGTCTATCCTTCCCATAATGCTCTGCAAACGTTTGCGCAGTAGGATGGGAAGGTTTGGGAAACAGACTATATATGTCTCTGATCCTGTTGTACACCCAAACCAAATCTTCAATCGAGTTCACGCATGTACCTTTCTATAGTAGCAAATGGAAACAGTAGAATCACAAGACAAATATGTCGGTGGGATTTTTCCTGTGTGTGCCAAATCGAACTCAAGATTCCTGTTACCAGAAACGAGGAAGCGACTAAAGATGACGTCAATATACACTCAAACGTCATTCCGTCGTCATAGTAACCTTTCGCTAATAAAATATCCGTCAAGAAATCAATGCAGTAAAACACGACAGAAAAACTTATTCCGAAGAAATCGATGATGGAAAATGGATAAAACTGGTTTGGTTTTTTCTTAGAGTCTTCCTCGCGAACACCCATTTTCGCGTCAACAATATCCACGCGGTGGCCCACCGTATTGTCTACCTCGTCTGCAGAATGTGCTTTCTCAGAAATACGACCACCTGGAATCTCTGTTGGTATGTCTCCATGTTGTATTCCCACATGGTGTCCATTTGTGGGGCCAGAAGTTTCGTGTTTGGAACAGTCCACTTCGTCCAGACCTGGGGTCTCAATCCCACACTCTTTGTATTGTAATTCGACATGAGGCTCATTGTAAGGCTCATGAGTCAAGTAATCAAGATTCTCCACACCCAGTTGCCGTGCTAACCGCCTTGTCAATATCACTTTGTATTTCCGGTTTTCGAATATATCCTGATATGAACACACACTTTCCATATTTTCACATGTCCATTACATGACCACCACGTACAAATACGACAATACAATTTTCACTTTCAAGACCCCTCTTGTTTTGTACACACAGTACGTATTTACTGACTAGATCGACCCCGCGATAAGTGGAGACCCGTCACTCGAGGCACACACGTAAATCCCTCTGTTCTATAAATATCTCTTAAAGGGACTGATAGAGCATGTCAACGTTCTGTACACCTTGTAGGTACACCTGTAGTACACATTTACTATGCAAGTTTAATTCATGAAAAACAACTTAACACATTTAAAGGTGATACTGCATGGATATTCGTTTGACTGTAAAATGATTTTATTTATGTTAAGTAAGTGCAATTCACCTGCCGGTTTTGATATTTAACATCATTTTACACGTGACAACAAAGTGCAAACAATATATATATATACATTTCCAATGTTTTGCTTTTGATATCATTACCAATATTGA
The DNA here is from genome assembly GCF_947568905.1 of Ostrea edulis. Classification (NCBI taxonomy): domain Eukaryota; kingdom Metazoa; phylum Mollusca; class Bivalvia; order Ostreida; family Ostreidae; genus Ostrea; species Ostrea edulis. The sequence continues at coordinate 42,757,891 of NC_079172.1, forward strand.
AATCATGTGCACCCATTTTCTCGTGAATGTGAACGATGTGCGTATGAATCTTGATGAAAATATAGTACGACTATTTCAACGGCTGGAATAAAATGTAGACAGGGTAGATATAAAAAATAATAATAATAACGCCCCTGAAATGAATATTAGCTATACTTTTGTTTAGTAATGAAAACTTAAATTCATTCGTTTGCCCATTTACTTCATGTATGTACTTTATTCATATCGTAAATGTTTTTTTGTTTTTATCATTCATAATATCAATCCGCTATTTATTTACATGCACACATATTGTTTAAATTTCGTGTGATTCATGCATTCGCATATCCCATGCCTTAACTTTTTGCCTTACCCTTCAACTTGTGTGATCCAATTACAGTTGTAATTTTTCCAGTTAAACCTCTTTTTCTGTTCTTCAGTTTTTGCTCTCTTTAAATTTCTTTATTGTCAAAACGTGATCGCCATTTGTTACATGTACCATATTATAATGAGAGAGGAATTGATATACGACCTCGTAAGTGCATATGCACTTGTTTTCCAATCTCAACAATTCAATTGACATGCATTTAATCATGAAGTATGCTGGTAAAAATTATGTTGCATTAACTTCGCTTCAAAGTTATAACAAAAGTTTTCATGATGTATTTAACCAATACCATTTTACGATATCTTTGTATTTTGCGGTGGCATATTAGGACACAGATATTTTGACTCGGCAAAAATCAGGTTGAGCGATCAATTTATCGCGTGGGACATATCATGTCGTGCTCTCAAAATATTATCTCGTTTGCTCGACTTAATATCCCAAGCACTCCGCGTATTGATTTTACGAAAGTAATATATATTTTTTTAAATAATAGTGAATAGTTTCCATTTGTTAAAACTTTCAATGTGATATACTATGAGTGTTAGTGATCTACCTCACAGTTGATCAAATATAGAATACATAGAATTTATCATTTAATTACAATGTTTACTTTATATCATATATAGAATTATCACCCATAATGGATTGTCATTGCGCAAGTCCTATATTTGTCTGCATTAAAACAATATTGATACAGTTGAGCAACGTAGTGCTGTACGTTGGTCGTGCTTCGGACGATATGTCATTTAAAGTCTGCAAAATAGACCAATAATACATGTGTACTCTTATATTTCTGTACAACACGGAGCCGAAACACAACACTCTATTAAATATACAAATGTCTAAGCTGTTTGTATTACGCTATAAAACAATGGCAGCATCGGTTATTTTATTTTATAGTCGGCCGATAAGGCAGAAAATCCCCCCCCCTCCTGTATTCATTGTTTCTACATTCCCCTAAAATATAAATGACTTGGGCATTTATTCCTTATATTCATGTTTTGTCATTTAACTTTTTGTCAGACTGAAAGGTGGGCAGTTTTATCAAATTTGTGAATACTATTCATCTAGGTGTTAAATCGAGCGCACGAGATGCAAAGGATAATGGGATCGCTTGACATAATTTTTGTTTGGTAAATGATTATGAGGGTGTCCTAAATATACATTTACCACCGTAGTAATTAACAATAAGTTTAAATTTTTTGTTTAATATAGATTTTTTTCAGAATGAATATCAAATTATACTTTTCAAAATATTAATTCTTTCTATCTGAATGTAATGGTTATAAACAAAATTAGAGTGTTATGAGCATCTCAGTAGGTTAGCAAGTCGACCGCTGAACAGTAGATCGCGGGTTCAAATCCACAAGGGATTAAAAAAAATCACATTGCTTTCTATTAATAAAACTGCATCTTTTGACTAAATAAAGGAAATATGATTTTTCAATTTCAAAATATTATTATACATAACGTCCAATTTTCATCCATATCGAATTTCTCTGGTATATCATACTTCTTAACGTTTATTAGATTTGATGCGGAGGTAGCGGGGCTCGAACTCTCTACTTCCCGGTTAGGGAGCGAACGCTCTACCTCTGAGCTACTCCGACCGGTCCACCTAAAAATAAGAGATTTCAAACTCATGACAAGTGTGAACGACGAACGAGGGTAACAAAAATATATATCCAAATATCTTTTGAAATGTGTATTTTTGACATCTGTTGTACTGATAATACGCCGTGTGGGAGTCCCGTCATATTTAAATGTGGTTTTCAGCTCACCCGAGGAGAAAGCTCGAGAAAGCTAATTATTTCGTTTGTCTTCGTTGCAAACTTTTCCCATTTTTCTCGATTTATTCTATAGAGCCACTGGGTCAATTTCAATCAAGCATCAATTCAAGTTTTTGCAGATGAACGGTTATAGTCTGATTAAATGATCCTCACGTAGCGATCTAGGTGAGCGGATCAAAGGAAGATTGTTCTTCCAAGGTCAGATAATCAAGATTGCTTTTCCAAGGGCAGATAATCAAGAAGTAGTAAAAATACGGTAAATCTTCTCGATAACTGCTGAACCAAGAAAGCTAAAACTTACAGGAAAGCCTCCTCATATAATGGAGATTCAGGTTTCTTCAAACCATGATTCCCCAGAGCCATAACAGGAGTTTTATATTGGTATATATAACAAAATTCTTCCGCAGAACAATGATACGATTAGTGAAATTGTTATTGATATACAAGCTTCCTTATTTATTGTAGATTCAAATTTGTTCAAATAATGACAGCAAAGGTCACAATAGGATTCAAAGTTTTATATAGAAATATAATTATATGACAATTCATAACAACCACACTGCACAAAAACTCTCAAAGTGTAGAAAAATGTGTATCAAAGTAGGAGATATTGTTTTAGATACTGTTAAAACGGCCAAACTTCTTGGTGTACAAATAGATGAATGTCTACCCTGGTCTGTACACATTGATTCTTTATGCAAGAAACTTTCACAGAAAATAGGCATTTTACGTCGTCTGCAAACTTTTATGTCAAATGCAGCATTATTGAAAATTTATAACACTGTTATATTTCCTCATTTTAACTATTGTTGCACAGTTTGGTGCTCACCCAAAAACAGTGTTTTTATTGACAGACTTTTTAAGTTACAGAAAAGGGCAGCCAGAATTATATTGAAGGTGAAAGTAACTCAGACTTCTACAGCTGATATTTTTAGTGTTCTTAAATGGATGCCTGTTCATGATTATTTTGTATATAGAAAACTAGTGCTTGCTTTTAAGGTTCTTTATAACATGACACCAGAATATATGAACGTTTTTAGTTTTGTCAGGCAAGTTAGTTCCAGAACAACAAGAAGTAGCGATAGTGGCAGTTTATATTTACCGAAAGTTCGAACTGAATATTATAAACGGTCTTTTAAGGTATCCTCCACAATTTTATGGTATCAGTTGCCCGAGTCTGTCAGAAGCTGTGGTTCTATTACATCTTTTAAATCAGCATATTTGCAGCATTATTTCTCAAATAAGTGATATATAGATATGATGTATATGTTTATTTTTCCCCCAGTGATATCGTGTGTGTATTTTATGTATATATTTTATATTATGTTATCTATTTTTCTATTCTCTCATTTATCTGTCTGTGAATATGTTTTATACAGGACCACGATGTAAACTAGTCATTTGTACTAATTGTGCTATCCTGTCTAAATAAAAGAATTTATCATTATTATTATTACATTTTGTCAATATGTAAACATCATCTGTATTGTATAATAAAGTTTGTTCACACCACGATCATTTGATTGGTAATTTATTAACGTCCCGTTTAAGGATTTTTCACTCGTATGGAGACGTCCGTGATCTTTTAGGCCAGGGTGACACCACAACAGAGATCCAAAGGTTTACATAGGAATATAGTGGGATATTCTCTTAATAATCAAAACGGTACAACCTGCCCAACTTATATGCAAGAATCCTCATGTACTGTGGATTCAGTTTGTTCAGTCTCCTTGTCCTTGGAACCAGAGTGCGGCTACAGCATGGCTTAAAAATTTAACACTCATCTATTTCTTAAACTAATTACAGGTATGGTGTCTTGGGTTAGAGTTGGAGTTGAGCAGAATTCTAAGGATTCAAAAATGCTGTGATTGATTGTTTTATGTCCCGTCGAGATTCCCCCCCCCCCCCCCCCACCCCCCACCCCCCACTCATTTTGAGACGTCACCAGCTGTTGGTGCAGTACGACAAATTTAGGCCTATGCTTAGCTCTCAGGGCCGTAACAGTGAGGATTCTTTATTGTGTCAACGCCTGCCGCGACATGGGACCTCCGCTTTTAGGGTCATATCCGATAGGCATGCGATTGTCACTTCTAAATGCTGAGCGTTTGGCGAAGGAGCAATCACTACCTATGTTAACGTCTTAGGTTTGATATATGACACGATCGGGGCCCAAACTCATGACCTCCCGGTTACGAAGCGAGCGCACTAACACTGAGCTACCACAACCGGTTGCTGTGCGAAACTTTTCAACATCAAATATGATAACAGCTTGTAACAAGTGGCCCATGGGCCGCATCGCACACACGAGTCACCTTGGCCCATATTTAAAGATTTTCCCTACATATTCGCATGTAAAACTTTGATCCCTATTGTGGTCCCAACTTACCACTGGGGCCGTGATCAGAATTTTAAAAATCAGATACGGCTACATTATTGCAGCTATTTCTGGCCCAGTGATTCTTAAGATTTCAATCTGAAAAGCTTACTTGAGCCTTCGGCTCAGGTGAGCTAAAAATAATATGCCAGCACATGTAATATATGTAGTGGTCAAATTGCAGGAATTGTCCGATTGTTAAAGGATCTTGTTATGAGAAAGGTAACTCGGGTAAGCTTGTGACTCCTGAAACTTTTTGTTCAAAAATATCTTTGGAATATGTTCTTTGCACGTCAGTCGATTAGTTGGAACAGCCATGGACACTTTCTTTAACATTTAATTGATCGGACAGAAATTAATCCCATTCCCTCCTCCAAAATTTTCTTTCATCCCTCATCCAGAAAATATAGAATAATGCAGGATGAAAATGTGAAGATAACGAACAGTGATCAATCTCATAACCCCTATAATAAGGAATACAAAATAGAGAGTTGGGCAAAACATGGACCCCTGGATATACCAGAAGTGGGATCAGGTGCCTAGGAGGAGCAAGAATCCCCTCTCGATCAGTCGCACCCGCAGTGAGCCCTGTCTTGATCAGGTAAACGGAGTAATCCATAGTCAAAATCAGTGTGCCATGATCATAAGCAATAAACTATTATAATTCCAATGTTATTCATTACAATTGTTTTGATTGGACAAAAATAAAGCTGAACAAGAGTTTATACATCAATAAATCCGAAAATGCGATGTATTCGTACATGCCTGAAAATAAATACCATAGTGCGTGGAAACTATATATTCAAATTTTTGCAATTTTTAATAAAGTGAATGAATTGGAATTATAAGAATCAAACATTCTTTTTGAAGAATTTATTGATGTGTAAACTCCGGATATTTTACTCACAAACTTACCATAAAAGTGCTTCGCACTTTTATTCAGTTTGTGAGTAAAATGTCCGGAGTTTACACATCGATAAATTCTTCAAAAAGAATGTTTAATCCTATATTAATTAGTTTTAGAATTTAATATATTACTGAAATGTGCTAACCAATGAACAGATATTCCTTGAAAGTTTCATCTTCCCTAAATATCCCCACCTCTTTACTGATTATCTCCTCTTGGAAAAGAACATGCCTCTTTACTCGTACAAATCTTAAACCCCTCCTCCCACGAATGCTTTGAGACAACATCGTTCATCTGTTTGTTGTCACTTATTGATTTTCTACCTCCCTAGCTGCAGATCTGTAGCTCTCTGGGAAAATATTGAATCTGTCCAAATATTCATCAGAGAGCTACACTCCTACAGCTACTTCTTCTCTACAACAATTGTCTCTATCTCTCCACAACCATTGTCTCTATCTCTCTACAACCATTGTCTCTATCTCTTTATAACCATTGTCTCTATCTCTACAACCATTGTCTCTATCTCCCTACAACCATTGTCTCTATCTCTACAACCATTGTCTCTATCTCTTTATAACCATTGTCTCTATCTCTACAACCATGGTCTCTATCTCTCTACAACCATTGTCTCTATCTCTCTACAACCATTGTCTCTATCTCTCTACAACCATTGTCTATAGCTCTCTACAACCAGTATGTCTATAGCGACCAAATTCTGATCAGAAAAGCTCAGCTCAGCCTTTAAATAAATACTGAATAGCATTTTTTTTCTGCAGGTCTAAAATTTGGTGATTTGCTGGCTCAAATGTATGCTAAAGAAGAGTCATCTATCCTGCAAATACTGAAGTTGCCATTAAGTGTATATTTGATGGGAGAACTTTTGGCGGAATGCTATCTAACCGCTAAAATAAGCCAAATTTATCACCCTGCAGAAAAAACCTACTATACAGTATTTCCATGGATAGCTCTATTTTTAAATATAAAGCTATGCATACACATTCTTGATAACCATGACAATAACAAGGAAATTGATAACCATGACAATAACAAGGAAATCAGTGTGTGAAAATCCCATCATTTACTCGAAATCTAATAGAAACAATATGTAATAGTCTATGTCGCAATGTTAATCCTCCTGCACAAACTGAGGTGTTAGTGATCGATCTGCATGTGTGACTCTGTTAGGTACTCCTAAATCATAGGCTAAGTCATTCATCTCATCTGCAATGTACACAAAAAATTAATTATTCTTATTGTCATTCAACACCTCAATACCTTGTGATTTAGCTTAACCATTCATAAGATGGTATTATATTACATCTTTCAGATGCATATCACACACCAGAAAACTTTTATGAATAGAGAGTGAAGGATATGTACTAAAAATGTCTTGAAATCAAAAAATCTAAAAATAAAATTTCACTTTATTCTATAGTTTAAAAAATCAAAGGCCTGAAGGGCCACAATGGTGTCGTGCTAAGAAAGCAAAGATTATAATGAAACTATGTACTGTCCAGTTTATCAATGCTTCATCCCTTATTGTATGTACACAGAGTAGATATAGCTTTATATAAATCTCAATGGAGAGTCTTCTACCTGTGAATATTTTGATGCCATTGACTACAGTCACACCTTGTTATTGCAAATTCAACAGGACTGAAATTAAATTTGAGATATCCAAGGATTTGCGATAACAAGGATAACACACACACACAAAAGAAGTGGTTTGGACTGGCAACTCTATTTACATATTCCCGATAACGAAGATTAACTGTACATGTATTAAAAGCACACATACAGCTTTGAATTCAAGCAATACCAAGAATATTTATCTTTCATACAGGAATAATGCTTCTAATACATCTGTACAGTAGCTCTTTTCACAAAAAAATTCAATTACAGATATATTTTTTTACAATTCCATTCATTTCTTCAGAATATTTTTCAAAGGATTATTTACAATATCTAATGTTATTAAATAATGAAGATTTTTGTGATCAACCATTGCTCTCAATTATTCACACATCTTTGCTAGCCAAGGGAGTACTCTACAATCCTTGGCACAGATGTAATTCACAAAGAACTGAAAATTTGTGCATTAAGATATTTAGTGAAAAAGTCAACTGTCGTGAGAACTCTCCTTTTAATAGTTGTAAAGGGCATCATTGCATGTACTTGTTGATAACATAATAAAAACAAGAAATAAGTTTTAAACCAAAATTTTAATAAGAAATATGTGCAACAATGTAAACAACTATGGACCATTTGTAGTATATATCACTGCTAGCATCTCAAGAGATGAAAATCTAGTCAGATTAAAAAAATTTTTGTTAATTCAGTAACTTTTACCTCCACAAAAACCTTTACTTGAAAGCCTTATAATAATGAATGCTTCCGCGCTTGGTTTGTTTACAATAACATTAACACGTGCCAGTGTTTATATACCGAGTTGACCAATGATTTGCAAACCTACAGATGCGTTAATACTCTACTGAGAATGCTACAGTCAAATAAACATTACCTACCCTAAAATATAATGACCATAAATAATCCGCGATACACTATTTCTCAGTTTAAATTTCGCCAACAGCAAGCAATGTTTACAAACAAAACCCACGCTATCTTTCGTCTAGACACGCTATCGTTTCAGACATTACGTGACTTTGCAAATGTAGTTTGCATTGAAATTGGAATTTTTATTTGATTTGTTTTTATTTTTTGTGAAAGTTTTTATATGTTAAAGTAAATCAATGTGATAATTTTCATTTGTTTCTCATTAACAACTTTAAAATGTCGTAAATCATTAAACAGTACAGATATTCATACGCCATTACAAAAAGTGCGGGATTTTTCCGCGGAAGCATCGATAGTCTGACACCTTCGGTCGCGTAAACTTTTCAGCTGATGCAGTCGTACATGCTGACTAGATGCCGTTCGAGCAAAGCTCGACGCCATAAAAAATCAAAACTCCTGCATGTACCTCGTAACCTCAACTATTGGCATCCACTTTTGACTCCTCTGAGCTATTAACCAATTAGGTGATGAAATTTAAATGGACAAGAAATTTATTTTTTCCCTTTATGGTTTGGAAGGAAGTTGGTTATTATGACAGTGTGCGATTGTCTTATTCATCATTAACTAAATGTATATAACATTAACAGACAGTGAGGCTGAATTATGATAATAAACCATCAAATCGCTCTGAATGGAAATTAATGTGAAAAAGATTGCAATAGTTCTAACTTCTTTGGGTTACCTTGTCACTAGAACTCTTGTTACTTTGACACTAACACAGATGTTTTGAAGCATTTTAGTGAGAGTGAATGCATAATTCACCTTCAAAATGAATGACTTTGATGTTTACAAGGCAAACACCATGAAGTAAAAAAAAAACTGGGGAGAGAATATGGAAAAAGAAAACTCAAGAAATCTGAGAGGAAAAGGAAATTCCAAAAAGGGCCTTTTAAAGAAGCATGGGTTTCATACGATTGTATCTTGGACCCAATGTTTAGCACAGTGCAAAGAAAACAACCATACTGATTTATTGAATTGAAACAAAATAAAATGATGCAACAGTAAATTCCATTGGGCTGGTAAAAATGTCAAATCCTCAAACGCTACTCACTAACAGCTCTCAGAAAAATGTTCATGAAGACTACCAGTAAATTATGATTTTGGCCTTGATGTGCTTTGTAAAAAGCATGTGCCCTTGAAGCTAGTTAATTTGAATATGTTTATCAAAATTCCTCCACAATTGGGCTAGTAAATTAGATGTGTCACTGTGTATGTCCATGTTTTTATTGGATGCAAAATAATTTTTTGATTTCACTTTTGTTAAGTTGTACCATGAGGTAGCACAATACAAATAAATTCACTAATGTTTCAAAGAACGAGTTATTTTAGCAGAGTATTCCCAAGAATGAATGGTCTTCAACTGCAATTTTCTTAGAATGAGTTTTATTATCATTCAAACATAGAATTTGAGTCTGTCATTTTCATATCCATTGGTCCTAAGGGACAGTTAAAGTTCTCAATTGACCAGTATTGAGTAAAAATTTTAAGTTGACAGCGCTATACACGTATCAATATTTCATGCTATTTATGTCCCATGCCCACCATCTCCCAGTGAAAAAATCTTATTTCCTTATGATGGCTTGTGCAATTTTCTGATCTGTAGCTTTGTTATTTTTCCATCAATTGCAGACAACTAAAAATATGTTCCTAATGTGGGGCAACCATTAACTAGTATGAAAACTTGATAATTAGGTAGCTAACATTCACAGTATTAACCTCTTACATTTAAGACTTTTCACTGATTGACCCTCAGCTGCCCCCCCACAAAGGGACATAACTCTCAGAAAAGTGTTAATGCATGTATTGACCAATGAAAAAACAATTATTTCTAGCCCTTTACATGTACATATCTTTCAGACTGTCCAGAAACAAACATGTGGGTACATGAAACATCAGAATGTCTTACCATAATATTTGAGCCAGGAAATTTCCTTATCTAGTCTCTTCAAAGCCATCTTAATTCTCATCTGGTCCTCCTGATACACTTCTTCATAAGCCTGCAGTTCCCCTGGTAAAGTGAAAGTTAAATCACGTACAATAAAGCGATACACTTCTTCATAAGCCTGCAGTTCCCCTGGTAAAGTGAAAGTTAAATCATGTACAATAAAGCGATACACTTCTTCATAAGCCTGCAGTTCCCCTGGTAAAGTGAAAGTTAAATCATGTACAATAAAGCGATACACTTCTTCATAAGCCTGCAGTTCCCCTGGTAAAGTGAAAGTTAAATCATGTACAATAAAGCGATACACTTCTTCATAAGCCTGCAGTTCCCCTGGTAAAGTGAAAGCTAAATCATGTACAATAAAGCGATACACTTCTTCATAAGCCTGCAGTTCCCCTGGTAAAGTGAAAGTTAAATCATGTACAATAAAGCGATACACTTCTTCATAAGCCTGCAGTTCCCCTGGTAAAGTGAAAGTTAAATCATGTACAATAAAGCGATACACTTCTTCATAAGCCTGCAGTTCCCCTGGTAAAGTGAAAGTTAAATCACGTACAATAAAGCGATACACTTCTTTATAAGCCAGCAGTTCCCCAGGTAAATTAAAATTTAAATCATGTACGATAAAGAAAATGAAAAAGTGAGAAAAACATGGCTTTACATACTCAAACAAGGTCACATACCATTTAAAATAAATGCAATAAATTCAAAATCATTCAAAATAATACATGAATGTAAGATGAAGATAACAAACAGCAATCAATCTCATAAATCCCACATGGAATAGAAAACAAAGAGTTAGACAAAAATGGACCCCAGAGTTAGGATGAGGTGCCTGGGAGGAGTAAGCATCACATCCGCTGTGATACATGTAGAACTTTGTGTGTGTGTGTGCGAATTTGATCAGAGCCCCCAAATCCGTACTGTAGCCCAGTTTACTGTACTGCATTTTTTAGAATTTCAAATTGTGTGTGCTAAGTGAAATTGTATTGTACATAACCATGAGTGAAAGAAAATAAAAAAAGCCAAAATGTGCCAAACATTTTACAGGAATTACAGGCCTATCATCATTTTCACAAAAAAATCTTACGACTAAGATAAAAAAAATTGTCCCTGTTTTATACTCAGTTGAGTGGAACTATCATTTGAGTAAGAATGCAAGCTGCATCACCTGTGTATGTACTTAGTTTTCTCATTCAGAAATATATGAGAGAAGAATTATTAAAGAATTACATTGTTTAAAAATTTTGTATCTTATCAAATCATAAGATTTTTTTGTGAAAAGGGCTGCTGGTAATCTTGTAGGATTTAGTGGATTAAGCTTTCCATTTAAGAATACAATTTGTAATTAATGAATTTAACTGACTGGCAAGGTAACATGGCTAGATAAGGCCTTTTTTTTAAATTGAGTTGGTTTACGGATCCGGTGCACTGATTTTTAGGGATGTTGGGAAAAAAATAAAATGGTTTTTCACTTCTTTTTATATTTCAGACGCTGTAATTTTTCCTTTTCACAAAAAAAAAAAAGAAAAAGAAAACAAGATGTGTTTGTGAAACACAAATACCCCCGATAATGGCCAATTCCGAAGATGGCCAAGGTCACAAGGGCAAATATCTTGGTACCAGTAGAAAGATCTTGTCAAAAGTGCTCATGAACAATATGAAAGCTCTAATATTTACCATTTAGAAGTTATGACTAATGTAAAAAAAATATTAAAAGTAGGTCAAATGTCAAGGTCAAAAGGTTCAATACCAACAGAAATGTCTTGTCACAAGGAATACTCATGTTAAATATCAAAGCTCTATCACTTACTGTTCAAAAGTTATTAGTAAGGTTAAAGTTTTCAAAAAATAGGTCAAACTCCAAGGTCAAGGGGTAAAAAATGTTGGTACCCATGGAAAGGTCTGGTCACAAGGAATACTCATGTGAAATATCAAAGCTCTATCACTTACTGTTCAAAAGTTATTAGCAAGGTTAAAGTTTTCAAAAAGTATGTAAAACTCCAAGGTCAAGGTCACGGGGTAAAAAATGTTGGTACCCACGGAAAGGTCTGGTCACAAGGAATACTCATGTGAAATATCAAAGCTCTATCACTTATTGTTCAAAAGTTATTAGCAAGGTTAAAGTTTCAGACAGAATTACAGAATGACAGACAGGACAAAAATAATATGCCCCCCGATCTTTGATCTTGGGGGCATAAAAAGAAAAAGGAAGAAAGAAAAGAAAATAGATTTCGCTGGATTGGATATTTGGACAGACGCCTCCGTCGAAATCTCGGGACAGTCCATAATATTCATGTGTGGAATAACATGATTGAATTCATTCATTCAATCATTGTATAAAATTTGTTGACTACCAACAATAAATTGATCTGAGACTGACCTATATAAAATTCCGAATTTTTAAATAAATGTTTATAGGGTTCATGAATTTCATTTATAACTTTACTTGACTTCATAAATAAGACTTTAAAATTTAAAAGTAAATTTTTAGACAAAATATATGCTTGGTAAGGTCAGTCAAGATTTTAGTACTTCAAGTGAGTAGTGCGTCCCTATCAATTTAAATAATCTACCGATATACATGAGCGGATCAAAGGATCTAATTTCAATTAGATTAGCGTCCCTATATACGTCATAGATGCCATATTTTGAATGGAAAAACAATGTGGTTCTTTTATTTTGGGATTTACATAACTAAACGGTAAACAATGGAGATTTGATAATAATAGAAAGTTAATTTAATAAACAAATAACATTTTTGAAGGAAACAGCATTGTTGCCAAGGTGCACAATAGTCGTTATATACCACCGTCTTAAATTGACAGTGAAGAGAATATTAAAGCTGATAATAAAACATTGACCTCAAATCAAGTTAATTTTTATTACTTAAAATTTTGTCATTTGAACTTTATTTTTTTACCTCCTCCGAACGGATTTGAAAACTTTGAAATCCGTAAACCAATTAAAAAAAAAATTGGCCTAAATAGACAAGCTTTCATACTGATGTTTTGATTTTTAAGTTTGAATGGGGCTTTAATAGATGTTTTAAAATGATGAAAGTTTAGAGGGGGAAAACATAAGTATATTTATTAAATTATATTCAAATCTTGAAGCAGTGATGTAAAATTATTGAGATATGACACCTACATCATGCTCAAGGGGTAGTGAGGACCTATTCTGACCCAGATCCCTACACAATACTAAATTGCATATATAGTCACTGGTACATATGGGGTATATGCGTATATATGCGTGTGTGTATGTATATATATTTAAATATGTATATGAACTTTTTGCACTTGGTGTATTATAGAGGGTGAAGCCCTCTCACAGCCCGAAGGGCCATGAGAGCGTAGCTCTCCCTATAGGTAACACGTATATACATGTTTAAAAGGAAAATAATGAAAAATTAAACCATACATATGGAACTTGAAAAGTTTGGTACCAATGGCGTTGATGCGAATATTAGCACGTGGACATGTATTTCTCCATTTTGAATCTCGTCTACCTTAGTTCATGTCGTTCTGAGATGTTTCAAAAAATCTGTAAAAGCATTTAAATCTTATTTTCTTAATCATATATAATCACTCCACAATCAACACCATGTTTTTTGTTGTGGTTCAAACGCTATATTTGTAATTTTGCTAAATAACGACGCTGAATATGACGTCACAATGTACTTTTGACATTGATTGCATTATATTTCCCGCGTTCAATATATAGGCGGATGAAATGTCCAAAATTAGGATGCTTTGATACAGATCCGTCCGCATGCTAACTTCGGGTTGTTTTTGTCCTGTTTTGAATATAAATACTAATGCCAAAACTTTTTTGCTTCGCCCTCAAACACGGTCACGCCGTAAAACATATTATATCTAAATATGTTTAACGTGATTGTATGCCAACATGTTTGGTGAATCAATAAATTGAATTGAATAATGATATCAAAACGCCTGTTTATGGTAATCTTTACTTTCTTGCTAAAGACGGATAATCGCATTTTAGCAAGAAGATCTCGCTATAAGGGAAGTGTTCTCAACCTGATGAATGTGATGAAAAGAGATTCTTTATTTGTAGTTTCTGTGGAAACGAGGGGGTTGTTTATATTCGGTCTTTCTATCCCCCTCGTTTCTGTCCAAGCCTTCATAAAGTATGTGGGAAATCAGTCGCGCTTTGGTTTTAATTTATTTCAGCTTACATTTGATGTGAATCGTTCGAAAACTTACATGTATCAATTCATGAAATATTTTGCCGCAAGGGAATACAATTGAAACCATTCAATTCCACACGAAAGCAACGATAATCATCGTCATTTCAAACACAACAGCCTTTCGCTGTCAAATTCACCTCCATGATAAACAATGACTTCAGCGCATGCGTCACCTCATTTTGTAAAACAGCTAGAGGCCCAAGAGGGATGAAATCGCACACAAATCTAACTTTTTCAGTTTATTTTTTCATCACACGCATCGTATTTTTGTGAATGGACATATTTTTCTGAATTTGAAAATACAGAAAACAATATAGATAAAAAGGAAGTTGCTACATAATGAAAAATAGAAGAAAATGTACGTAATTTATATGTAATCGCAACTTCGATATTGTCTGAAATAAATGTGCATATTGTTTTTGATGTGCTGTTTGTTTTCAAAAATGTCATTGTTGTAACAAACAAAATAAAAAAAAAAAAGAAAAGAAAAAAAGAAATAATAATAATTAAAAAAAAGAAAGAAAAAAGATAAACAGAAGTCTTGAAATATATGGGATTAAATATTGTTTTGATTGATCTCGACCATAATATCAGGCGCGAACATAGATTTTCAAAGAGGATGAATCAGAGGATCTGTTGACTGTTGTTAATAGCATGGTATGTGTTTTGTACAGTGTACATATTTTTTATCTTATGCTTGCAGTTTTATAAGTTAGTTACCGATTAAAACATCCTTCAAAACAGAATTAGATATGACTAACATTTATATTGACAATATTCATTGATAAATGTTTAATATCTGACAAAAACTTAATTCACTTAGTCTTCATCAACACCCCCTCCCCCTTAAAACAAAATTTTATTATGTTGAAAATAATAAGATCCAGCATTGATGATTTGTCATTTTCCCTAAAAGAGTTCAATTGATTATTTCGAATGCATGTGAATGAATCTCTTTGTTAGATGATTAATGTCCAGCTGGATGTTGGGGTAATCGTTCATTAATGACACTCTAACTCCAAAAAGTCTCTCCTTGCCCATTGTGGAACGTAAAGTACATCTTTACAAGTGTTGAACTGAAAAGGACCTTTCTGGTTTGCAGTTGGTAACGGGTAAGGTGCAGCCGATGAAGAATTATAATTTCTACTGGTTGGAAAATATCTTTATTGAATTCTGACAAGCATTCCACTTGGCATCAACTAAATCTACGACTGACCACTTCTGTTTCCAAGCGCTGACCTCGTATTGGAGAGACGTGGGCGATTAAAAGTCATTTCCCTGCATAAATAAACTCTCTCTCTCTCTCTCTCCCACTCCAAAATCAAAAGGAGCCCGTGCACCCCCCTCCCCCCCTGTCGAGATCCGCCAACAAATGTTAGGTGGACTGAAATTAACAACCTTCATTGATTTGCAGTTTAACAGTCTGTATAAACAGATAAAGTTCTTCTGTCACAGGTTTGTTGTTCTGTCATAGATTTGTTGTTTTTCAATTCATGGTATGAAATTCCCTATAAGAAGATACACCCCCCCCCCCCTAAAAAAAAAAAGAAGGTATAATGAATAAATATAATAATAACAAAATATGAAAATAGAAATGAATGAATATAAAGGGGGGGATAGAAACATGAGATGCGGTTCCTTTAAAGATATTTAATCCCATTTCAGGAATGCAGTACACATTGCCCACTTTGCACCTTTGAGTGGTCTTTTTTAAATATATTTTTTATTCCCAATTACATTTTTTTACTTATTTTGTTTCCAGTAATTCATTATTTTCATATTCAGAAGAATAAGTTCATTCACAGATATGAAATGCAATGCGTGTGATGAGAAATAAACTGGAAAAGGTTAGATTTGTGTGCGATTTACTAATAGTAACTCATTTCACCCCTCTTGGGCCTCAAGCTGTTTTACAAAATGAGGTGACGCATGCGCTGAAGTCATTGTTTATCATGGAGGCGAATTTGACAGCGAAGGGCTGTTGTGTTTGAAATGACGACGATTATCGTTGCTTTCGTGTGGAATTGAATGGTTTCAATTGTATTCCCTTGCGGCAAAATAATTCATGAATTGATACATGAAAGTTTTCGAACGATTCACATCAAATGTAAGCTGAAATAAATTAAAACCGAAGCGCGACTGATTTCCCACATACTTTATGAAGGCTTGGACAGAAACGAGGGGGATAGAAAGACCGAATATAAACAACCCCCTCGTTTCCACAGAAACTACTTTATTTGAGGCATCTATTTTGAGATGCATGTACCAATGAAACCTGTATCATCCATGATTAACCGTGGAATGCATTATTGCACTGGTTACTCCTTGAATAATAAAGATTGAATTAAATGTATGCTAAAGACTCTGCATAGATGATCTAATGAATAGGTATAATGAATTGAAGGCACATATACTCACTCTTCTTTCTGAAACCAAACACTACTCCCACTGTCAGAGCGAGATATCTAGCAGTCTGTAAAGAAAATCATAGGCATGTAAAAATAACAACTTCCAACATTGTCTTTTGCGTTTAATTATCAATTGCAAAGTCTTTTACAAAATCGCTTAGGACTGAGGAAATTCGAAATATATTTACAACAATGTGAATATCGTAATTTCGTTGATTTATGATGGTTCATTTAACTCTACTCAATGACAAACAAATTCACATAAAAACCTTGAGACCAGCGGGGACCCGTGGGGCTTGTTTCCAGTACTTAAACGACATAATTTGTAGTTGGAGGTCAACTGCTCCTAGCCTGTGAAAAAACGGTCTCGCCACACACCAAGGTAGTCTCCCGAAGAGTTCCGGGATTTCCGGTTCTTTCAAGAATATTGAATCGGATAAAAACGAACAATATTATTTTCCTACTCTTTTTCTTAATATAGGCT
Organism: Ostrea edulis; assembly: GCF_947568905.1. NCBI lineage: Eukaryota > Metazoa > Mollusca > Bivalvia > Ostreida > Ostreidae > Ostrea > Ostrea edulis. The sequence continues at coordinate 42,774,950 of NC_079172.1, forward strand.
ATATAAAGGTTTTAGATTTCTCTTCTTTTTTTATATCTCACTATGATGAAGAAGATTTAGTCTTCATCAATTATATTAAGAAATGTATTTTAAGAAAGTCGAATTTTAAAAAGGAAGAGGGCATCAGTACTTAGACGTGCTTGTGTTGATTTGGTGAAATTGAATGTAATATAGTACCATCTTTATATAAAAATTACATTAACATTAAGAAAATCAAAACTAAGTTTAAGATATATATATATATATATATATATATATATATATATATATATATATATAAAGCACTAAATAATCACTACTAGGTACTGAAAATTTTCGCCCCAGCCCGGGGTCGAACCAGCGATATATATATGATTTTTTTGGATCAGCTCTTTGGACGAATAAGGTATGTCCTAATTCGCTCCACTTTTAACATTGATTGGCAAGCCTAAAAACCAAAAACATGTAGTCTGCGTTGTAAATACGTTTGTAGATTAGTGTAGTTGTAGTGCTAGATGTATTTATATGTAGTTTTTGTAATTATGCTCTGTTGATATTGACCACATTATGTAATTCTTTTCGTTTGTCCTGAAGAAGGGACGGGTCGTCCCGAAAATTTGACAATCTCGTTGTTCGTGTCGTTGGTCATTTTATCATTTTAGTGCTTTGTATATATATATATATATATATATATATATATATATATATATATATATATATATATATATACATCATTTTTTGTATGGGAAGACAATAATGTAATTTTGCTTCAATCAGAGCCTCTGGATAGGTTTTCTAACTCAAATATGAATAACAAAAGTTTATAAACCTTATTTTTTCTGTCATTGAAATAGTAATTCACAATTTTGCAACAAAAAATTTCGACACCAAAATGGCAGCTACATGTATAAGTATTGCTTTAACTTCTTATAATTTATAACTAGTCAAAAGAAACCATCGGTCTAAATTGCCTCTAATACTTTTCCTCCCTCGCATGAATCTTCGCCTTAAACATGAAGGAGCTAGTGCCAAAAGGCCATAGTCTGCATCACACCCAGAACCACTGGGCCAATTTCAATCAAGCTTTGGTACAAATTATCCTTGGAGTGAAGGGAATTCAAGTCTCTTCTTGAAAACGAAAGACCCAACCCCTTCAAGTAGGAAATAATCACGAAAAGGTAAAAATAGGGAAAGCCCATCGTCAACTTCCCATATTTATGTAGCAACATTCCATTATCACTTAAATATAGTGTTTATATCTCTCAAATGATTTGATACACAAGATCTTGATCTGCGTATGATCAGTTTACAATTTTAAATCGAGGCAGGCTACTGACAAACAAGTTGATGTTACAGTAGTTTCAACAGACCCATTTAAAACTAGCATTTCGAAAATTCTATGGTCGATCGTTCTAACAATCTAGTTTGCCAATACAACCTATCATTGGGCCAAATGCTGACTGAAGTGTTTCATACCGATTGTTAGGTCGTTCCTGGCACACTGGTGTTGACTACCGATGACTCCGTTTGCCATCAGATATATGACTGATGACGGGTGTGACCGGTCGACAGGAGAAGCTTAATCCTCCTTGGTACATGATCCAACCTCTAGTACATGTACATCCAGGGGTCCATATTTGCGAAACTCTATTTTGTATTGCTTAAAGGAGTTATGATTGAGATTGATCACTGTTAGTTATCTTCACCTTTCATAGACATATTCTTCTTATCACTGCATGATCAGAAAAGTTGAAATTTACACGAAAGCTTCCTGGTATAGAGTAGGTTCAAGGTTATCTATATTATGGTTCTCGGGGGTAGGATGGGGCCCACAATAAGGGATCAAAGTTTTACAAACAAATCTTTAAAAAACCTTCTCAAGAACAGATTGGACAGAAATCACAACAGCAGGACCATGGTGGCTCGGGTGAGTGATGTGGCCCGTGGACCTCGATTAAAAATGGTGTGACAAAATATTGCATGCAAATATCAAAATTAACCTCCCCGCGCAAAGAAGCGAAGGTTCGAGGGCGATTGAGTTGCAATTTAAGAGCCAAATTTGCAGAACTGTAATCCTATGAGAAAATATTGGAACTGATCTGATCTGTCCCATTATTTTCTCAGAGAACTGATCTAGCTGTCCCATTATTTTCTCAGAGAACTAAGTACTGTACATTGAGAATCAATGTACAGTTCCGCAGCTACAAGAGCCAGAGCACGATTGTCAACAAATGATGTTTCAGAACTCAAATAGAAAATCGTATTTCACTGTGATGTGATAAAACTTACTCTTCTATAAGATAATTTATCAAATGTGTATAATTATGTGGGGATCTGGGTTAGAATAGGTCCTCAGTACCCCTTGCTTGTCGTAAGAGGTGACTAAATGGGGCGGTCCTTCGGATGACACCACCAAAAAAAAAACCAAAGTTCGCGTGTCACAGCAGGTGATCCCTCCCTGCTCAAAGGCCGTAAGCACCGAGCATAGGCCTAAAGTTTGCAGCCTTTCACCGGTAATGGTGACGTCTCCGTATGAGTGAAATATTCTCGAGAGGGACGTTAAGGTAATTCCACCCCTCTACAGAATTATAGGTTCAATCTTATATCTTATTGCTGATTCTTCAAATATTATATCTTAGTAACAAATAAAAAGGATAAAATAAGTATGTTGCTGTATCAATAAAAACTTCAACAATTAACACAATATACCTGTTATCAACGTCAGAAAATTGCAATTTTCCTTAAACAGCATTATGAAAATTTCACAAAAACTGGTTGTAACAATATTTTAATATTCATAACAATTTCATGAAACTGTTTCTTTAAAAAATATACAAAAATGATTGTGAAAAATAAAGGAAATCCATCGCATAATGGACTTGATAAATAATTTAATGAAAACAGAGTTACTTATTGTCCTTGGATTCATTATTTTGAAACATATAATTGATAATTCATATATAACTTAGACTTTTGAAAATATTTTATGGTTAACAAGATTTTTTACAATAACTATTGAAAAAGACTCCAACAAAATTTATGTTCCTGTCATGCATAAATCTTATTAAATCATTGACTTTGCAAAATCTTATGACGTCACAGGAGGGAGGAAATACCTTAAACAATATACAATCAATCAATCAATCAAATGTACATGATAGTTAAACCAATATATATCTATCATATAACTAGTACAAAGTATGAATTAGATGAAGAAGTATAAAAAGCATACAGTTAACCAATGATTTCTTAAAAATCAGAAAATGTGCATGCTCTGGCGACTGTAAAGTCCCATGGACCTCTTAATCATAATATTCTAAGCTATGGTAGGATTTTAACACAGATGAAACCAAAAGGTACTTTTTTTTATTTAAAAAGAAAGTCTTATTTAGACCTATCTCGGGATGAGGGGGGGGGGTATTCTAGTCCCCACCCCTTTTGAACCGCGTCTGGTAGTTATGAAATTTAATTGTCAAGTTGTGACACATATATAGTACAAAATGCCAACTCTGCAAACTTTCACCTGTCAATGAACTAAACGGCCTTGATTGATTTCCGTTTTGTCCAGGATTTTTATTTTTAAATCTCATACCTGAGCGTCTAATTGACACAGATTATGGTGCATCTGAAAATGAAGTGAATCGTGAGGCTAACTAAGGATGGTTAAAACTTCAGTGTATAACTCCCAGTTTCTTTAAGAACCAATTCTTTTAATTCAGAATGGATACAAAGACTTGAAATGTTCTACACGGACGACACCATACAAAATGTCTTCTTCAGTGAATAAGACCGAAATGTATTGGACCTAAATCGACCTGCTCTTGCAGTTCGGATTTTCTTCATGCAGACGAAATGGACGGCGAATGCACGGAGTGGATAAAAGTGACTTTAACTTTGTTATGTTGCTTTGTTTTTCTCGTAATTGGACTGACTGTGATATTAGCAGCTGTAGGAAAATCGCTTGGAATAAGAAAATTGTACACACGGACTTTAATTCATATTTTTGAGGTAAATTTCTTACACGGAACTTTTTCTAGGCCTTTTCTTCACCCCACTTTTTCAAGTTCTTGAGAGCCGTGCCTGTATGATATTAATTAAAATTACGTAGTGAAGAACTTGTGGAATTATTAAAATAATTAGCGTGGAGAATGTGACAGGTGGGGGAAATGCCTATTTAAAACACTAAAGTAATTTGGGGAAACATCATTTACATGCATGCTGCATGGATGTTGCGTGAACGTCTCATGGTACACACGTTTTAACAGGTCTTTATGGAATGGTTTGTTTCATGTGTTAAGTACAGTACACAGCATGAAACATTATTTTTTGTAGTCTATAAAATGAGTGCTGATCATAATGTCCATACGTCTATCTAATCCGAGATTCCTCTGACTTTTACCCCACTTTTATATTGTGACATGTGCGGGGAAGTCTAGTCAGAGCATGTCACATGTTTCAATATAAAAGCTGGGGTGAGAGTCAGAGGAATCGCGGATTAAGGTCCATCATAATGACCATAATCTTATCATCTGGAAGAATGGTACAGCTTGCTGACACTGTATAGACTTTAACGTTAAACTTTTTATCGCAACTCACAATATGCACCTTGTCACAGAGCTGTCTACAGAACTGACTGTATTGTATTGTGGTAGTATCAGTTACATGGCCTTCCTGCTAACTCTGACTAGTGGATTAACCCTTTAGCTCAATCAGTAGAGTACCGGACTGTCGTGTTAGTGGATTAACACTGTAGCTTCAATGATCAGTAGAGTACTGGACTGTAGTACCAGAGATCCCAGGTTCAATCCTCAGCCAAGGCATAAACCAGTCTCTGTTACAGTTTAACTGTCTGATGCTTGTGGTTCAGGCATACAACTGTCTGATGCTTGTGGTTTGGGCGTACAACTATCTGATGCTTTTGGATTGGGCGTACAACTGTCTAATGCTTGTGGTAGCCATGTGGTTAGAGCGTACAACTATGATGCTTGTGGTTCCGGTGTACAACTGTCTGATGCTTGTAGTAGCCCTGTGGTTTGGGCGTACAACTGTCTGATGCTTGTAGTAGCCCTGTGGTTTGGGTGTACAACTGTCTGATGCTTGTAGTAGCCCTGTGGTTTGGGCGTACAACTGTCTGATGCTTGTAGTAGCCCTGTGGTTTGGGCGTACAACTGTCTGATGCTTGTGGTAGCCTTGTGGTTCAGGTGTACAACTGTCTGATGCTTTTGGTTTAGAAGTATTAGCAGTTTGTTACTGGGCTTATCTTAACCTCAAAATTGTGAAAAATTGAGGGTATTCGGCTTTGGGAATGGTACCATTTATTGGTACTAGTTAAATATTAAAGGGATAAAACACCAGATTCCAACTTCACACAATTTCATTTAACAACAAGTTATTTTATAGCTGATCGAGACTTTTACTAATTTCAACCAAATGATGTATGATTCATGACATATTTCTGCCATCATTTGTTTGTCAGATGATTATATTGACTTGTCAGATGATTATATTGTCAGATGATTTATATTGACTTGTCAGATGATTATATTGACTTGTCAGATAATAATGTCAACTAGTCAGACTTGTCAAATGACTTAAGTTTATGAATTAATTGTAAAAAGGATTTCAAACTCAAAATTAATCTTGATTGAGATTCAGCTCGGCTGAATATTTTGACTGAAGCCTTTACTGCATCTTGGAGCAGTCCTTCATAATTCAGATTGGAAATTTTCTTTCAGCTTCGACCAGTTCTAGCAATTAATGTGCACTTAGATGACACTGCTGTTCGCTTCAAATCAGTTAGTTGACTATTAAACCAAATCTGTATCACTAGTTATCAATGCTGTATTACTTACTGTCTAGTAAGTATGTAAATTCCATTAAATAAACCATCACTAATTTTCCCATTCAAATGAAGACTTAATCTGTGGCACAATATTTTATCTCCCAAACTTGAGGAGTTCCTATAGTTTGTTTTTCAAATTAGCGAAATGCAAGTAGGTATGTAGAGATACAATGTATCAGTAACTAGATAAACAGACTATAGGAACTCTTCAATTCCAGGAGATAAAATATTGTCCATGGAAGTCTTCATTTGAACGAAAAATATAGTGCCTATTTTCATTTTGGGATTTTTATACCTAGACAGCAAGCAATACAAAATACAAAAACTAGATAGATCTAGTTAGTTTGATAGTCAAATCACTAGGGCTGCAACGGGTACCCGAAATAACCGAAAACCGCGGGTCATGTAGATCGGGTTCGGTTCCATTTTTCCATATTTCGGTTTGGGTTTAGTTTTAATAATAGAATCATTATTAGAAATCCGTTTAAACGAAATGTCGTCAAAATCCTCAAAAGTGGCAGTATTTTGATCAATTGTTAAATGATGGCATTGTGGAAGAAACTGTAAATAATGACAGTATATTTAAGATATGTTAGACGCATTGAAAATACGCTACAGGATCAACATCGTCAATGACAAAACATTGAAAGCCTGGATGGAAACAAGTAGAAGTGACAATGCTGTTTCTACAGTGTAGTACCATGGATGTCGAGTCTAAACCTCAGTCCACGTACCCGAGTAATTATTGTGACAAAATACAATCAAGGTTTTCGATTTTAACTGTATATTAGATTTATAAAATAGTTATATAGACCCAAACCGAAATAACCGAACCCGAAGTAAAAATTTTAGAACCGATCCGAAAATTTCGGAACTGTGACAGCCCTACAAATCACTTATTTGAAGCGAACAGCAGTGTCGCCTAAGTGCACATTAATTGCTAGAACTGTCCGAAGCTGAAAGTAAATTTCCAGACATGAATTATGAAGAACTGCTCCGAGATTCGGTGAAGGTGTCAATCCAAACATTCTGACAGCCGAGATTAACTCATTACATGTACAAAATGTGCCATCCACTTAACAATATTAAATGATCTGATAATCATATAATGATCTGAAAATGTGGCATAAAGATCTGACAATATAATAAAGTCAACAAAATGTTCTGACATAAGTCAAGATAATGATCTTTTTATCAAATGATTATTTCGAATTGTCAGATCGTGATGTAGACTTGTTGGATATTGATTATAGATTGATTGTTTATTGTTTTAACGTCACTCTGGAGAATTTTTCACTCAATACATATGAAGACTTTACCATTGCTGGTGAAGGGCTGCAAAATTTAGGCCTGCATGTTCTCGGCGCCTACAGCCTTTGAGCAGATATTGAGATGGAAATTAAAAGATAATAATTAAGCAAATATGAATGGGAATATTTTTTTGACTAGTCATCATAATCATATCTGACAAGTCGACATAATGAAACGACAAATCGACATACATTCACTTGACAAGTCAACATAATTATCTGATAAGTGATGACAGAAATATATCACCATAGATGTACTCAGAATTTACATTGATATGTTACATGATCTGCCATCTGCCCAAAACAGACATATTGTATACATGGTTATTTTCGCTGTATGAGTCCTTTTGCCCTTGACAGGAACCAAGTCCCCAGAAACTATAGAGTTTTGACAAAATGAGAGACATCTATGTGTTTGGACATACTTTCAAACCTTGTTATCTCGAACTCAATGGGACTAAGAAAAAACTTCGAAATATCCAAGGATTCAAGATATCGAGGATAAATACTTAAAGAATAAGTGGTTGGGACTTCGGAATCACTTTGACATGTCAATAGAGTTCAAGATATTGGTGTTTGAGATACTGAAGTTCAACTGCATATATTTGAGTGTTTTTGGACATATTTCAATAAAGTATGGATCATATTTGTGAGAGATGAAGGGGGCGTGTCAGTGCTGGATCTGCCACTGGGTCTGCCCTTGCTCAGAGTCAGTATCACTGTCAACATATTGTCTGACTGGTACAGAATTTATATTATTCTGTGACTGCCTAACTGGCTTTACACTCAACATGCTCAGTAGTATAGATCACAACTTATGCACTTAATATGGAGAGGGCTTATATAGGCATTGAGCCTCAGCATGCTGCCCATGCCTGTTCCTATTTATTCTCTCTTTACATATATATAAAATACTGTTCCAATCAAATCCAGCTGTTTTCACTGTCACTACAGTGTATTGTGGTAAAGTCTGACACAGATATTCAGTTTTAACGATCAGTGTGTGTAACAAGCCTTTGCAGGGTCACAGGAATAAAATGCCTGTTTGTTCAAGGTAATGATTATTACTTGAATCCAAGAGTCCCATAAAGTTTATAGCAAATTGGTAATAAAATTCTCTTGTTCCCATTTCACCACATGCTGCACAGGAAATTAGTTCTTTGTCACTAAAGTATCAGGGTAGCTGTCTCCAACAGTTGTCACGTGTATATGAAATATAGATATCGTCACGCTTGTATATTTTCCATTGTAGGTGCATATTATTACATAATATCCTTGACATATTTCTTCCCTCTTACAAGGATAAACTACATAAATGGTGCATGATGAAAGAGCACATATAATAATTTCCTTGTTTTTCTTATGTATATCAGGGGTAAACTTATCCAGCATTTAGATGCTACGTACTCATTTTATATTTAATGGGAATTTTTGAGAATGCAGTCATGAGCTTCCAGGGGATGGTGGTGGGGGACATCCATGGAATATAAATTGATTGATTATACTCATTTTAATCTATATTGTAAGTCTGACAATTATAGAAAATGACTTAGAATATATATAAAAATGATTTTGTTGAAAATTCTCATACAATTTTATAAAGTTTCTACAAATGAAGGGGATTTTTTTATCTGTGGAGGGGGAAATATCCTTTCATTGCCAAAGGAGAAAGGTACCTTTTACTGGCAGTAAAAACAACCTAGATAAATCCCTGTATATATAATTATGTAAAACTATATAAAAAAAAAAAAAAAAAAAAAAAAAAAAAAAAATTAAAACAAGATCTTTCTTTCATGAGTATGGTACATATTTATGCTGGTGTTAAACAGTTACAGGTTGTTAAGCTGATTGATATATAATTGAAAAACACTTGCCATTATAACCTTTCAGGAGTCAGAAGAATAATGGCTATCAGATCTTTAAATGCAAGTGCTTCATAATTTCTTGACACTATTGATTTTCCTACATATGATTGAACTTTAGGTGAATATTTTGCAAGATACTTCAGGTTGATGTGCTTTCATGTTCAAAGATCGATAAAATTGTTCAGTATAATTATATATAAATTTAGTCACATTATTTTGATTTAATTTTTATAAGGTAATTCCAGGCTTAAAATAAAAATTGATTTGTATGCTCGTATTATTATCTGATAAAAGTGTATAAAGTGTATTTCTTTCCATTTATGAGAGCTAAAACTAGTAAATCATCAAATTAGATATGCAGGTCATTGCACTTTTTAAAAAGCGAGACATACTTAAACAGAATCATATATCAATGTCAGAAAATTGCAACTTGCCTAAGATAGTACTATTTTAATATTATAAAAAATTCACAAAAACTGGTTATAATGATATATAATAGTATTCATAACAGTTGATAAAACTGTTTCTTTACAAAACTATATAAATTTGTCTGTGAAAAATAAAGAAATTTATGCTTAATGGACATAGTAAAGAGTTATTGCCCTTGCAGGGTTCAATATTTTGAAACATATAATTGATTATTCATATAATTATATAACTAAGACTTTTAAAATTTTAATAAGATTTTTTGCAGTAACTATTGGAAATGACTTGGACAAAATTTTATGATGTTCATATCATGCATGAATATAATTAAATCATTGATTTTGGAAAGTCTTAAAATGTCACATGAAGTTGGAACTATACTTTAAGTTTGCAAATTGATTGGTATTCCTCAAAATAGTTTATATTGCATAAATTTGTTAAAATTTCATAATACATGTGTGTGCATTAATTGTATAATACATTTTGAAACTTTTTTATCTAAAAAGAATATTGAAGACCGGCATAAAATATTGTTATACGGCCAGTTCTATATCTCGCATGATGAAAGAAAAACTTTTTAAGTACTTGGCATTGGGCCTCTGTACACGCAATTCAGGCATTGAAATCGAAAAGGAATAGACAAATATTGCTGATATAAATGTTTCTATCCTATTGTTTTAAAAGGAAGTCGTGCAGCCATTATAGTAGTTGTAGTACATACCTCCTTAAACCACTTGTAGGATTGTAGTCAATTTAAACTTAATAGTTTAAGTGTGATGGAAACACTATTTATACAATTGATTCTGATTTAATACTATCTGTGATTCGACATTAAGTGCTCCATTACAGTATATAGTACATGTAATATGATTTTATTAGAAAGTCAACAATATTGATGAAAAACACAGGTCTCACGATATATGTAATGGTTTTACAACTCTCAAGTCCGAATTTTACCAGACTTGGTCTTTGGGCCATGCAGTGGCAAATTTTGAAGATTGGATGATGTGAGTGACTAAAAATTGAATGGAAATTTAATACATTTAACATGGAGTATATCCAGCAATCTTTTAAGGGGATGGGGGTGTTCTACCATTAAATTTGGTTTATAGGGAGGGGGCATCTTCTAAATGCAATTATTTTAACTTTTTTTTAGCAAAATGTTTTGATGAAAGGGGGAGGGGGGTTTCAATCTGGAACCACCCCCCCCCCCCTCCCTCTAGATCTACCACTGTAACATCAAATTTAATATAATATTGTATACCATGAATGTGCATTAGAACATGTTTTGCAATTTGTTTTTATTCTGAACATACTGATTTATTAAATTTTTTCTACAATTTTTCAGTTTGGGAAGACTAAGATAGAAAGATATGAAAAAAAGAGACACCCTAGAGAAGAGAAAGCATCAGAAAATCATGACCACGATGATGATGGCTCCGACAAGTCTGACAGAGAAACGACTGAAAACGAAGGTGAGTACATATTCATGTATGATTTAGCAATATATACAAGGTCTATTTCAAACTTCCAGCCTCTGAAATTTGAAAGATCAACCTGTTCAATCGAAATCATGCTAACTTTGTATTTATAATATATGCAGGTAGCACAAACTTAGATTTTACTTATTAGGTATTTCAGGGAATTGTCAAACTTTTCAGATCTCTTCATAAATGTAGATATACATGTGTATCAAGTTCATGATACTGTTAATATGTTTTGATGTGTTTGTGACGCTTTCATTTCCTTTACTTTGCACACTTTACAGAGTGTGACATATTTAATACTTCAGTCCTAGATGTCATAACCGTGGACTGCTTGAAACATTTGAGCTATATGTGGGGTGGGTGGGGGAGAAACCCACCCTGGAGTTGTACTTTGCTTTCTATAAATCCTTTATATGGATGCAACTCAAATGGTCCTCTCCCAAGAGGTGTAAGAATTTGTGCTCATTTTATTGAATGTATAATTTGTCAGTAAAATTCACTATCAGTGCAAATTCAACATGTATTAGATTCCTAAACTTGTACATTTCCTGAACCAGCTTTGTAGAAAGTTACATGTGGCAGTACCTGTAATGTGGTTCATATGATCATACTAATGTTAATTATAGGTTTTTATCCCAGTACTATCTTATCTTCTAAGCTTCCCTCTGACAGGTGTCTGTTTCGTGATTGATAGTTGTACCAGTATCATGTAAGGGACTTTGTTTTACCTGTACTTTAATCAAACATCTTCACACGGGTGATTGAACGATAGGTGAATGATAAAGAGGGTACAATATTACGATATAGTGGGCGTGATCACGTGTGCTGCTGAATTACACGTGTATACATGCAGGTGTCGGGACTACCAAATCGGGCAATGTTCATACCTGTATGCATGTATTTGCATGAACGATATGCATGCCAATTATTAGCTCACCTAAGCCTTTAAGGAGGTACTCTACATCGTCATATTAATGGCTGACTTCCTTTTAAAACATGGATGAATATATATAGATATCAGCAATATTTGGTCTATTCAATTATGAAATTATTGCCTAGTTGAGTAGCTCAGTAGGTTAGCACGTTGACTGCATGCTGAACTGTAAGTCGCGTGTTCGAGTCCAGCAGGGGTTTAATTTTTTTTGGATTGATTTCTACTAAAACTGCATTTTTTGACTAAATAAAGTAAATTTGAGTATTCAATTTCAAAATATTGTTGTACATATCCTCCACATTTTATCCATGATATCAAATTTCTCTGGTGTAGTATGCTCCTTAAAGCTGTCATGAAGTAAGTTGTTACGAGGATTTTATTGTAAAAAGTTTATCCATCATCAACTGTCAGTTGTTCTTCAAGACTTGATGTTAACTTACTGTTTTTTAATCTCAGTGAGATTTGTCGAAGCTGGATATTTGGACTGACACCTCTTCTGAATCTCAGACCAGTGTCACACAAAGTGATTCGGGAAATCTTACCTGAACTTCAGATGCTTATTGTGATTAAAATCTATAGGTTAAACTGAATTTCTCATTTTTGCCTTAGACCTCCTATTAACTTCCTATCACAATGAAACATGCATTTCTTACCATTACATGCTGTAAATCCCACAGTAAATAAAGTTGGCTATTTCGAAGCCTTTGCAAACAACCACCATTTCATATTTACCTTCACAACACTGAAGAGTTCCGATAGTTTAAGATGCCTTCAAATTTCTTTTTATTTCATTCCAGTGGGGATCCAGGTTAGAATAGCTAGGTCCTCAGTACCCCTTGCTTGTCGTAAGAGGCGACTAAATGGGGCGGTCCTTTGGATGAGACCACAAAAACCAAGGTCCCGTGTCACGATAAAGATTCCTCCCTGCTCAAAGGCCATAAGCGCCGAGCATATGCCTAAATTTTGCAGCCCTTCACTGGCAATGGTGACATCTCCATATGAGTGAAATATTCTCGAGAGGGACGTTAAACAATATACAATCAATCAATCAATCTTTTTATTCCTTTTAATTTTTATGCTTAAATGCTTTGTACAAAGTAATTGTCAATCAGTAAGTTTTGTATTTCCAATCTTATTACAAACTGTCATGAAATAGTATATCGGAACTCTTCAGTGGTTTACTACAGTAAAAAACCTTGACACATTGATTTACCGTGGTAAAAACTTTGATATATTGATTGTTACCAGTAAATACTTTTGTACTGATAATTTCTAGGTTGATATGTATTTTTGCACACCAGTCTGATATATGATGTGGGTTTTCAGACTGGTCGTTGATATCAACAATTGTGATGTCATATCGTGCAGTGCATAATCATTACCAAGTGTATGATAAATAGTAATATACAATATGTCGTATTCAATTCATAAGAAACAGGCACTGAAGCAGTAAAAACAATGTTTAAATCATTGTCTCAGAGGTCAGAGTAGCACTTCAGTTATTGATAGACATACAAAGGTTCTGTAAAAATGTTTATTCCCATGCATTATGATTAAAAATCTCCTTTTCGAAAGTTTCCACAAGGCCACAATGGAGATTTAATGTTTCACATGTATTTGTATATACGTGGATTGAAAATATTGATGAGGTAGTGTTGATATGACTATACAATTAATAACCTTTGAAATTTTGATTTACAATCAACACAAGTTTCAGTTCCCTTTGAAATGAAGACAGTATATTATTGTTGAGGGGTAGCTCAGGTCCCGGCTTGGATTTCTCGAAAAAATCTCAAACTTTAAGTTGTAGTTTTCTTTTATTATACCCCCTGCAACAAGTTGTGGGGGGGGGGGGGGGTATACTGGAATCGGGTTGTCCGTCTGTCTGTCCGTCCGTCCGTCTGTAGACACAATGGTTTCCGGACTCTAAAGCATTATCCTTTCCACCTACCGTCACCATATCATACATATGAACTACCCATGGGATGAAGATGTTCCCTATCGATTTTGGGGTCAAAAGGTCAAAGGTCAAGCGCACTGGACATCGAAGAAGCAATATGGTTTCTGGGCTCTAAAGCGTTATCCTTTCCACCTACAGTCACCATATCATACATATGGACTACCCATGGGATGAAGATGTTCCCTATTGATTTTGGGGTCAAAAGGTCAAAAGTCAAGTGCACTGGACATCGAAGTAGCAATATGGTTTCCGGGCTCTAAAGCATTATCCTTTCCACCTGCAGTCACCATATCATACATATGGACTACCCATGGGATGAAGATGTTCCCTATTGATTTTGGGGTCAAAAGGTCAAAGGTCATGCGCACTGGACATCAAAGTAGCAATATGGTTTCCGGGCTCTAAAGCGTTATCCTTTCCACCTACAGTCACCATATCATACATATGGACTACCCATGGGATGAAGATGTTCCCTATCGATTTTGGGGTCCAAAGGTCAAGCGCACTGGACATCGAAGTAGCAATATGGTTTCCGGGCTCTAAAGCGTTATCCTTTCCACCTACAGTCACCATATCATACATATGGACTACCCATGGGATGAAGATGTTCCCTATCGATTTTGGGGTCAAAAGGTCAAAGGTCACGTGCACTGGACATCGAAGTAGCAATATGGTTCGGTTTGTCATGCCATTTGTTTTTTACACTCAGAAAAGAGGTAGTTTATACCTATTACCAACACCCTTTGGGAGATTGGGGTAAGCGGGGGGTATTCTTAGTGAGCATTGCTCACAGTACCTCTTGTTTAAACAGCCAAATTTTGAGTAAAATCTCAGACTTAACCTCTTCCCAGCTAGTTGTATTCAGCGCATCCACGCATCACAATTTTACTGAGGTAAATTTGTCCACGTTTCGACTTAAGTTCCTTTCGAGAAATCCAGGCCTGATAGGTTTTTCAATAAGTGATGATTTGTGACTTATCGGGATATAAAATGTAAGATATTTTGTTTGAATCAATACAAATTATGTAATTTTTTTTTTCTTTCTCTCTGCGGGCCTCCATGGCCAAGTGGTTAGATCATCGCGCTCAATATCACACGGCCTCTCACCTCTGTCGGTGCAGGTTCGAATCCTGCTCGCACCGATAAGTGAGAAAGTTTCCCAGTTTACTTTCGGAAGGTCGGTGATCTCTTCCCAGGTATATTGTACAAATCTGGGTTCTCTCTTCCACCAATAAAAACTGGGTACCACCAGATAACTGAAAAATTGTTGAGTGTGGCGGAAAACATCAATCAATCAATCTTTCTCTCTGCTAACATTTGAATTTATTTTGTAGGAGAGCTTTTGATACAGCGAGACATAGCAATAGACGCCTACCAGGGTATACGCATTCCATCTAACCGGCCGGATTACGACCTTACTAACCTGAAGAAGGAATTCCATGTGTCTGATATCATGTACTTTGCAAAATGTGGGGTTGAGGTACAACTTTTTACACTCATCCTATGAAAAGAGTTAATTGTGAATTTACTGTATAGTAGGGCTGAAACGATACACTCCCTTCACGATACGATACATATATTGCAATACTTATGCCAAACAGTGAGATGCCTGTTCGCTGTAGTTTAAACTGATATAGTTTATTGTTATTTTCGTCAACCTCAAGGCAAACAACAGTTTGAACATTATTTGACGCTATTTTGTCCCTCATGCAGGTAGAAATAATATGTACTGGCCGAGACTGATGTATTTTACTGAACCCGTTTGTAATAAACGTATCGAACCGAAAATCGAGGCAATGAATCGAATATTGAATTGAGCGTTTATATTGAACAGTATCGATATTTCAGTGAATCGCTTCAGCCCTAATGTATAGTGAAGTTTTTGATGCCCCTGTCATTAAATGGCTGGTGCATGTAGTACTGCCTCTCTCCGTTAGTCATTCAGCCATAGCTGTAGTTTTTAGCCAAGTTGCAACGAAGTTGAACTCGGCTATTGGTTTGGTGATGCGGGCGGGCGGGCGTCAACAATTGGTTTCCGGATGATAACTCAAAAAGTTTACAATCTAATCAAATGAAACTTTGATATATTGTTGTGTACCAGGTAAGGAAGACCCCTATTGATTTTGGAGAACAAAGGTCAAGGTCATAGTGACCGAAAATAGAATGAAAATTTCAGAAAAATTTGGTTTCCGGATGATAACTCCAAAAGTTTAAATCTAAATCAAATGAAACTTTGATATATTGTTGGGTACCAGGTAAGGAAGACCCCTATTGATTTTGGAGAACAAAGGTCAAGGTCACAGTGACCAAATATAGATTGAAAATTTCAGAAAAATTTGGTTTCCGGATGATAACTCCGAAAGTTTAAATCTGAATCAAATGATACTTAAAGATATTGTTATGGACCAGGTAAGGAAGACCCCTATTGATTTTGGAGAAAATAGGTCAAAGGTCAAGGTCACAGTGACCGAAAATAGATTTAAAATTCCAAAAAAATTTGGTTTTCGGAGGATAACTCGAAATTTTTTAATTTAAATCAAATGAAACTTGTATATATTGTTGGATACCAGCAAAGCAAGGCCCCTATTGATTTTGGAGAACAAAGGTCAAAGTCACAGTGACCGAATATAGATTGAAAATTTCAGACAAATATGGTTTCTGGACAGTAACTCGAAAAGTTTAAAACTGAAATTAGTTCTTCACAATTATAAATATGCCACATCATTCCTGGCTTTACAATGTATCCCATGCAACTCGGCTCATGCACCCCTGGGTGCATATACTGATTTTCTGAACTATGATTTGATTTTGCTTTAGTCTGTTTCACTCTGATTGGCTTGCTTTCAGTAGTTATGACCCCTGAACTTTGAAAATTTTGTTAAGTTAGTATTCCAAATTATTCTGTCATGGTTGCAAAGGTAGTGCCTTCCCCTGTCCTAGGTTTTCAGATGTCTTCTTTTCACTATGCTGGCTGATAACGAAATAATGTGAAGTTTGTCACAGTACTTGTATACTGATGAATTACACATTATACTTTTAGAAGAGTTATGGCCCTTGTATTTTGAAAATTTCATGGAGTTAACATTTCCCAGACAGTATTTTCGCTATGGTTGCAAATACTGGGCTGATTTTTAATGTATAGTTGTTTGTCCAATAACCTGATTATTTTATAATGGCTATATATGTTTTAATTAACGGGGGGGGGGGGGGGGGGATCATGTTATATTAACTCATCTAGATTGAAAGATATTTATAATGGCCGGGATTTGACTTCAATTTTTTTTATATTACTCACAATCTGAGTAATCTTGTCAGTTGTTTTGATTCCTATGAAGTTTATTATTTTCCTGTTGTAGGCTATTATTGAAGATGAAGTCACTAAGTGTTTCTCAGCTGAAGGTAAGTTATACACTCAAACCTTGATATCTCGACCCCAATGGGACCAAGAAAAAATGCAGAGATATCCAAAGATTCAAAATATCAAAGATAAATACTTTTAAAGAATAAGTGGTTGGGACTTACGAATCACTTTGATATATTCATGGTATTCGAGATATCGGTGTCTGAGATACTGTAGTTGACAGTATGTCTTTTAAGATAATCTCAAACCCAAAACTAAAACAACTTTATTTTCAAAAAGAATTTACCAGTAGTTTTACAGTGAAGTGTTCATATACAGGTTTAAGATTTCACAAACTCAGTAATAATTTAAGAGAGCTGGTTCACATAATGTGACACATACATCGTATTGAATTTGAATGCAAAAAATGACATCAAGCTCACTTAGTCAGAGAGAATTGATGTGCCAGAATTCAATTAAATTACACAATCAATTAGAGTTCCATCAAATATCATTTATAGTGACAGTTATAATACACAAAAAACATATAAAAGAATTTATGATTTTATTTTCTTTGTTCAGAATTACGCACATGGAATTTTCTAACCAGAACTACGCATGGCCACCAATTTATAAGGTAACGGAAGATTTGATTCAATCTAAGTTAGATTGCCAGACTAAGGTAAATCCAGCTTATGTGTGATATGAAAAATGTTGATAGAGTCAAATGAATCCATGAAATTGCATTTAACAAATGACGTTAAATTATGATGAGATCAAAACTGAAATACTCTACATGAAGACCAACTTGACATTGATGTCCATGTAACCATAGCAAGTGTATACACGGCTGTACTTTTGCTACTGATCTGACCTTCTACTCATCTAGTCTTTTGAAGAGAAAAATCTTTGAAAAATTAAAACTACTGTGAAAGTAACTTAACCACAGCCTTTACCTGCTATGAAAGTAAAAACCTTGAATTTACTGCCGAGTAAGCCTTTACGAGGTGCAATAATGAAGCCTTCTTTGATTTTTTAATTCTGATATTCTCTCCAAAGAAAGTTGGAGACTCCGAGAGGGCTGCATTATTGCTGCTAGCCTTTACCCACATGTAATGTGGAATTATAAACCATGAATTTAAGAAGAGTGAATACAAAATTTGTTTTGGAAAACCAAAAGTAGACAGAGGGAAATTCAAAGCTGTGTACTGTAGTGTACAGACAATTTGTATTGTATCAGTGTTTATATACGTTTTTTTTGTCTTTTCAGTGTTCGCCTGACGGTTTTATGGTGGTTGGGATGTTTATTTAGATACCTCTTTCTACCGTTTAGGTTAGTACGATCATGCATCTGTGGTAATTATGTCCCCTTCTATCAACAGACCCATATTGCTTTTTGCATGTGGGCTGGTCAGTCGGTAAATGTATGATAGCAGACAATATGTTGTCCAGCTTATAACTGATCAGTCCATAAATATATGATAGCAGAAAATATGTTGTCCAGCTTATAACTAGTCAGTCTGTAAATGTATGAAGCAGACAATTTGTTGTCCAGCTTGTTTAATGTCCCTCTCAAGAATATTTCACTCATATGGAGACGTCACCCCTGCCGGTTAAGGGCTGCAAGATTTAGGCCTATGCTCTGAGCTTATGGCCTTTGAGCAGGGAGGGATCTTTATCGTGCCACACCTGCTGTGACACGGGACTTCAGTTTTTGTGGTCTCATCCGAAGGACCGCCCCATTTAGTCACCTTTTACAACAAGCAAGGGGTACTGAGGACTTATTCTAAGGGCTATTCCAGAAATAAATACATGGGGGGGGTCGGGAGGCACCTTTTGTATATACCAAGCACCCATAAAAAAAAAAAAAAATTACCCCATGACCCATCAAATTAATAAACTCATTTTACAATGACCCATCTAATAAAAAAAAAAACTAACCAGACCCACCACAAAAATATTTGTAAAAATGAAAACGGTACAAATCTCGCGAGGTTTTCGGGACAAACATTCTAGTCAATGACGCGGTAATGCCTGTGCGACATTGTATCACAGTAGTTCTGAAGAAACGATGTCACATCAACAATCAAAGGCATCTATGGCGGGAGTGTTGGAAAGATTGGGAGTCCAAACGATGCTATTATCATGAAATGGGTATGGATATATTTTTCCACGAATCGTTCGTCTTCTTGGAGCCCGCGCCCGGAGGCCTCTATATCACCATCACACCGACTGATAAATATAACGCATCGGTACCCTCGTATAAATCAACTAAGGTTTGCCTATTTTTATTAGAAAACGGAATACCTATTGGTTTCAAAATATTCCCAAAATCGATGCACTGTAAACTGTAATAATCTACAGAACAGAGTTCGCCGCCATCACATCCAAAGGGACCCTACTAAACGCGCCTCTAATTTGAAGAGTGCTGTAATGGAAAGTTATGCGCTGCAAAGAGCGACAACTCGAATAGTTCTATGTTACTTTCGATTTCGAAAGCAGCATTTCGAAAGCACGTTTTCAATTTTCCCTCCGACGTTTTGTAACCAACACGACAAGAGCGACAATAAAAATATTCTGAAAACTCAACACCCACGTGGCACAAAATAAAACAATAGAAACTACCCACTACCCATAATAAATATTTTTTTAACAGTCCAACCACGGACCAATTAAAATATGAAAAAATACGACCACCCACACAAAAAAATATCATTTGCCGCCCGACCCCCCCATTTGATCATTTCTGGAACAGCCCTAACCCAGATCCCCATGGGAAGGCGATGATGAGGTTCTCATGAACTTTATGAAAAATTTTCAAACCTGAATTAAAACTGGTTTATAGTATTTCAAGTATATAATTTGTTTAGAAAAATGTATGTCTTAATTAGAATAACAGTCTTCCTTCAGTTACAAATAGTGAAATGCCTGTAAAAAAAAATCATCAGAGTTACATAATGTAACACTCTCCGTGTCATTCCGGTACCGGTATCAGTCTCTGAAGTGAAAAATTGTTTGACTACAGAGTGTCATTGTTTATTTCCCTTATGTTTGATGTTTATGATTTCTTTCAGGTTGATACTGTTAGGAATGGGCCTAAGTTGGTTACTGTTAAGTACAGCTGTTATAGGCATGCTTCCTGATATAGCGTGAGTAGAATTCTGTGAATGATTTGCAAACTAATCGTGATGTTTGCTACATGTATACCATTTCGGTGACATAGACAAGTTTCACCTGTAATTTTTTTTTATCTTTTTCACCAAGTTTAGAACTCTTCAATGTCACAGAAATTAAAATCATAAGTCTGCATGGGCTCAAGTGCTCAAAAGTTAGTTAAATTCAAATGACATTTCACTTCCAGTTAATGCTTCAACTCTCAGTTATTGATATGTAAAGGCAAGGAATTAGAATTATTGTCAGGTCCACACCTTTGTATTGCAAGAATTGTAGAAGTATGAACATGGCATTCAGATATGCTGTATATATTCCCCAGATTGGATGAGTCCTGCAAGGGTATTAGTTCTGTTAGAATAGGTGTAGATTTCCTATACTTTATTGTCCACATTAAATAGAAATCACATCACTATAGACAACAGAGACTCATTGTAAACATGTTTGTAATAACCATCATACTTGTAATAATGTTAAATCTTCTTATTTAAAAAGTACAGAAAGTATATGGTATTTACCTTACGTACAAACTTCATTAACAGAGTATACTTATTATTTATAAATGTCGATGCAGAATGTATTGATTACGTCGTCGTGTCAGGGAGTTATACTGTGTATTTATTTTTCAGACTAAGAAGAAGATTAAATAAGTATGCATCATTAGTCTGTCACAGAATCCTGTGTAGAGCCTGTTCTGCGGTCGTCACATATCATGGCAGGTAAAAGACATAGGGACAGAAACTCGGGGGGTGGGGGTGGGGGGGGGAGGGTCTAGATTGAATTTATGAAATCTTTTATTGCGTCAGAGAAATAGATCACAGCTCAACTTTTTATTCATGTTAACCGTAATTTCTACCTGTGATGTATTCGGTTATAAAGTAGTTTCTTTTATCAAGTAGTGATTTCTAATCCACTGTAATTTTTGTATATAAATTCCTAGAAAACTTTATTGCCAATAATGTATCTGCATATAACATAGTTTCGTCTGCCTAAAATTAGCTCCACCCCGCACTTAACTTACCTGAGGAAAACCGATCGGTTCAAAACCTCGGCCTTTAAGTATCAATTTATAAATCCTGCTAGCCAATTACACCTCTTACAACTTAGCGTCCATGATTTGACGAGTTTGTTTTTCACACCTGTGACCTTTTAAAGATACTACTACTGTACAGGTGTACCGCCTAATAATCAGGACAAGTTACGTTCGGCAAATTTATAATTAAGCATACCAGGTACATCCCTGATTAGGGCGCAATAAGTTATTAAAATGAATTATTGATTAAAACATCAGTTTTGAAGATTTTGGTCGTCATTGAAATATGATTTGGATACTGTATGTAACTATTGATTTGTTTTGATATAAATATCCAACTTGTATTCAATTTTTAAATGTCGGAATTGAAATCTTATTGGAATCCATAATGGTGAACATGGCAAAGGGAATTAATGCTATGATATTTTGTTGTTGATGATGTATTCTGTGTCTGTTACTTGCTTTTGATGACATTGAACTAAATTTTCAGAGAGAACATGGTAAAGAATGGAATCTGCGTAGCTAACCACACGTCCCCCCTAGATGTCATCATCCTCTCCTGCGATAACTGCTACTCTCTGGTACGTTTGTCAAATCACAATTTATCGTCCATCTTATTACAGGTAAGCCATACTAAATGAATCTCTTCAGTCCATGTCAACCGGAGACAAAATTTTACTGTCTTCTGCTCAAATGTATGTTTGTACATGTGGTAATTTACATCTGCTTCCTACACCCAATTTTCAGCCAGATTTGCAGAATATTCTTTATATTGTACATGTAATATTATTGATGAAAATAATGAAATGGACATGATTTTACTGTTTTGATCATATACAGTAAAACGTGGCTATAGCAAACCTCCAGTGCTAGCGAAAAACAGTTTGTTATAACCAGACTTTGTGATACAGTGGAACCCCGTTATTACGTTCCCCCTTTATTACGTTAGTCCGCATATTACGTTGGAATTTCAAAGCACAAAACCATTTCTTAACAAACCTATATAAAATAGACCTCGTTATTACGTTGTCCTAAAATGCCGGGACTCGGTATTACGTTGTAAAAATTCCGACAAAAACGTAATAAACCCCTAATTATTCAATAATGATTCTCAAAATAATAAGCCATTCACACCTTGACTGCCTGAGGCAGTCACCACGTAAATTTCCTGGTCTGTTTGGGGATTAGAGACGCTTGACTGATCACGCTTCGATAGATCTAGCGACATCAATACAGGTGAATACCCCGTATAGAAGCCAGTGATAAACAATTAAATAATGTTTATTTAGAAATTGTACTCTATGAAATTTACTTCATTTTTCATATTTTGATAATCAAAGAAATAATTTCTCAACCACCTGCGTGTTCAGCATAGTGTGATTACCTTCGCTATTAAAACTCTATTCACGGACAGCTTTAGTACCAAACAAGAAAGACAAGATTTATCGTTACAATGTTACAACCGCTTGGGTAACTGCTTGGACATAGGTGACTAAAGGTGTTCAATTAAAAAAATTGTTCGTTGTTTGGACATGCAGCTTGGGTGTTCGTAACTCTCGTCCATACATACACCAATCTATCGGCCGACTCGTGCACGGCATTTACCTCTGAATATTTTAAAATCCCTTGATGCGCACGTGATTTTAGTGCCATCATTTAGCGTTATAAATGAAATCTTCGTGCATCATTATATATTTTTTTATGTGGATTGCGCTTAACTTGTTCTCCTTGCATGTTTATCGTTGGTGAGAAGTGTGTAAGTGTTGGGTATCGTGTGCGTTTTGTGTCTATAGTTTTGTTGTTTTTTGGGTGGGATTTTTTTTTATTGTGTTGTGTATTGTGTAATTAGAGAACTTAAACGAACCGGAACGAGTTATTGAGAGAAATTTACATGAACGCATTGTTTTAAAGTTGAACGAAACGGCGATCCAAACGAATGCAGAAAAAGCAACGTTTATCAAAACATCCTTATGTATCCTACACCGAAATAAAGAAAAGGGATAAGAACATGAAGAACTAGTTCTAATTGTAACGGGGACCGTTACATATGTTCCCCAAACCTCCCCCAATTAAAAAGTGATGTCCTTGTGAATCTATAGGAAAAAATCATTTTATTTTAGCCTTTAATTACATGTAGTACGTTCAATATGGTCATTTCAGTACCCAAAAAAATGAAAGAAAGCGTTGCATGCGCATACACGTGCACGCGTGTATGATTCCGAATTTTTGTTGATGTCGTTCAACAGGCATGTGTATCATATACCCACAGTGTGAATTTCATAACGTTTCCACCAAATACAAGGAAGTTATAGCGATTTTAAAATCGTCCAATCAGAATTCAGCACACGTGCATGCACGTGCTGAGCAGTAATTCTAACCACAACAATTTGTAAGGAGTAACAAGACACATCTAAACCATTAATATCAATAGAATTTGATGAAAAACAAAAACGTTATCGTCCTTTAAAAATTGAAAATTTAAAAACGTTGCACGCGCATGCGCGTGTGCGTTGGCATTTTTTTCTTACACCAATATATAGATACACATATTGTCTACATATGCTGTGAATATCATCTCATTCACTTCATAAACAAGATAGTTACAAACGTTTTAGTATTATCCAATCAAAATGAAGCGCACGTGCATGCACGTGCAAATTGGTAATTTTGACCATGCAAATCAGTTAAGAGTCTCAATATCTACCTATGATATGAATTTCAAGCCATTTCAATGAACAACAAAAAAGTTAGACTGATTCCAAAGTTAGCGTACAAATTTTGTAATGCGCGTGCACGCGCATGCGTGCGCGTGCTGACAAAATAAATATTATTTTTCATATGTACAAATCATATACTATCATCCTATTTAGGTTTTATATCGCTTCCTTCAATATTCTGATTTTCCATTTTTTGTACCAAAATTGGAATGCACGTACGCGCGCGTGCATGCACGTGCAAACAAAATGACTATCACTATGCACATCTACAAACGCTATACTATGATCCTGGAAAGTTTCATATCGATCCCTTTTGTAGTTTCTGAGAACACTACCGGACAAAAAAGTACCGGAGAAAAAGAATAATAATAATAATAACTAGACACGATCTCGTTGCGAGCAACGAGTAGGTCTTCCGTCCGATTTGTTGATGCACTCGGAGTTAAAAAAAAAAAGAAAAAACAAATGAGTCCCAATTTAGTTTCCGACTTTAAGACACTTTAGATATAATCAATTTTTCATATCATAAGCTTCTGAAGCAAAGTTGCGCTGAAATTCGTTTGAAATTCGACTCTCCAGGCGAGCCATAAGGCCCGCGGGCCTATTTCTTGATGTTATTTGTTAGCCCTCTATAGACTCAACAACTTTAGTTCTATATGTCTTTACAAAATATTTACCAGTTACAAGTTTTTGAAATCGACTGATATCGACAAAAATCGACTCTACAGGCGAGCCATGAGGCCCACAGACCCATTTTTTGATATTGATCGATAGGTTATGACACATTGAACAACTTTTGTTCAATAATGCTTTTCAAAAAATATGTCGTTTTAAAGATATGAGGCGTCAAATATTTACGATTTTGACCCTTAAAATCTCTAATTTCGTAACATATGACCTACTTTTTGATTTGATAAGATCAAGCTCGTTGAGATGAACATTTCCGCTTCTACAACTTATTATAAAATATTAATAGTTTCTGAGATATTCTCAAAAACATTTGGACCCTTCTAAACCCCTAATTCAAAGGGCCAGCCCGTTTTGCTTGATATCGTAAGAAAGGCCTTGTCATTTTAAACATTTTTTGCTCAACAAGTATTTAGAAATTCTTTACCGTTCTCGAGTTATCTCTACAAGAAATATTTAGGGGCCAAACTGTAGCTCCCTAACGGGGCCACATAGGGAAAAAACGAAATGTACATATTGTTTAGATTATCATTCTGAATAACTTTTGTTCAATAATGCTTTTCAAAATATTTGTCGTTTTCAAGATATGAGGCGTCAATTATTTATGATTTTGGCCCTTAAAATCCCTTATTACGTAACATATGACCTACTTTTTGATTTGATAAGAACAAGCTCGTTGAGATGAACATTTCCGCTTCTACAACTTATTATAAAATATTAATAGTTTCTGAGATATTCTCATAAACCTTTGGACCCTTCTGGGCCCCTAATTTAAAGGGTCAGCCCCTTTTGCTTGATATCGTAAGAAAGGTCATGACATTTCAAACATTTTTTGTTCAACAAGTATTTAGAAATTCTTTACCGTTCTCGAGTTATTTCTAGAAGTAATTTTTAGGGGCCAAACTGTAGCTCCCTAACGGGGCCACATAGGGTAAAAACGAAATATGCATATTGTTCAGATCATCATTCTGAACAACTTTTGTTCTTTATTGCTTTTCAAAATATTTGTCGTTTTCGAGATACAAGGGGTAAAAAATTTATGGTTTTGGCCCTTAAAATCCCTTATTACGTAACATACGACCTAAATTTTTATCTGAATAGATTTGGATAGTTGAGATGAACATTTTTTGTTCTTTGACTTATACCAAAATATTAACGATTTTTGAGATATTTGATCTAGACTTTGAGCCCTTCTAGATCCCTAATTTAAGGGGCTAGCCCCTAAATCTTGATATTTTCGAAAAGATCTCGTAAATGTGCACAACTTTTGTTCTACATGTCTTAACAAAATATTTGCAAGAAAAAAGATATGGGAGATCAAAGGTCAAAAATCGCCGAAATCGGCGAAACATTTTGGCATCCATATTTTCAGGTCCAGGCGAGCGTTTAGGCAAATCGCCTCCGGTAAAATCGAATCCCCCACAAATCTTCTAAAATGTTTACTCTATCTTGTGTAGAAATTTCAAGACTCTAGCTTCAAAACTAACGGAGGAGATGTGTGGACAACAAGGCCCTTCAAAAAGTCACTAAAAGAGAGATAACTCCTGACCGGAAGTGATGTCAAGCACGAAATTGTGCAAGCAAAGTCTCGTCACCAAAAGACATCTTTCCTGAAAATTTCGTGAAAATCGATCGAGAAATGGCTGAGAAAAACGCGTGTACTACCAAGGAAAATAATAATAATAATGATAACTAGACACGATCTCGTTGCGAGCAACGAGTAGGTCTTCCGTCCGATTTGTTGATGCA
Organism: Ostrea edulis; assembly: GCF_947568905.1. Classification (NCBI taxonomy): domain Eukaryota; kingdom Metazoa; phylum Mollusca; class Bivalvia; order Ostreida; family Ostreidae; genus Ostrea; species Ostrea edulis. Next base: position 42,801,450 of record NC_079172.1, read on the forward strand.
CTCGGAGTTAAAAAAAAAAAAAAAGACAAATGAGTCCCAATTTAGTTTCCGACTTTAAGACACTTTAGATATAATCAATTTTTCATATCATAAGCTTCTGAAGCAAAGTTGCGGTGAAATTCGTTTGAAATTCGACTCTCCAGGCGAGCCATAAGGCCCGCGGGCCTATTTCTTGATGTCATGTGTTAGCCCTCTATAGACTCAACAACTTTAGTTCTATATGTCTTTACAAAATATTTACCTGTAAAAAGTTATTGAGATCGACCGATATTGACAAAAAATCGACTCTACAGGCGAGCCATTAGGACCATAGGCCTATTTCTTGATATCAATCGATAGATCTCGATAAACTGAACAACTTTTGTTGAATATGTCCTTACAAAATATTTACCAGTTACAAGTTTTTGAAATCGACTGATATCGACAAAAATCGACTCTACAGGCGAGCCATGAGGCCCACAGACCCATTTTTTGATATTGATCGATAGGTTATGACACATTGAACAACTTTTGTTCAATAATGCTTTTCAAAAAATATGTCGTTTTAAAGATATGAGGCGTCAAATATTTACGATTTTGGCCCTTAAAATCTCTAATTACGTAACATATGACCTACTTTTTGATTTGATAAGATCAAGCTCGTTGAGATGAACATTTCCGCTTCTACAACTTATTATAAAATATTAATAGTTTCTGAGATATTCTCAAAAACATTTGGACCCTTCTGAACCCCTAATTTAAAGGGCCAGCCCGTTTTGCTTGATATCGTAAGAAAGGCCTTGTCATTTTAAACATTTTTTGCTCAGCAAGTATTTAGGAATTCTTTACCGTTCTCGAGTTATCTCTACAAGAAATATTTAGGGGCCAAACTGTAGCTCCCTAACGGGGCCACATAGGGAAAAAACGAAATGTACATATTGTTTAGATTATCATTCTGAACAACTTTTGTTCAATAATGCTTTTCAAAATATTTGTCGTTTTCAAGATATGAGGCGTCAATTATTTATGATTTTGGCCCTTAAAATCCCTTATTACGTAACATATGACCTACTTTTTGATTTGATAAGAACAAGCTCGTTTAGATGAACATTTCCGCTTCAATGACTTATTACAAAATATTAATAGTTTCTGAGATATTCTCATAAACCTTTGGACCCTTCTGGGCCCCTAATTTAAAGGGTCAGCCCCTTTTGCTTGATATCGTAAGAAAGGTCATGACATTTCAAACATTTTTTGTTCAACAAGTATTTAGAAATTCTTTACCGTTCTCGAGTTATTTCTAGAAGTAATTTTTAGGGGCCAAACTGTAGCTCCCTAACGGGGCCACATAGGGTAAAAATGAAATATGCATATTGTTCAGATCATCATTCTGAACAACTTTTGTTCTTTATTGCTTTTCAAAATATTTGTCGTTTTCGAGATACAAGGGGTAAAAAAATTATGGTTTTGGCCCTTAAAATCCCTTATTACGTAACATACGACCTAAATTTTTATATGAATAGATTTGGATTGTTGAGATGAACATTTTTTGTTCTTTGACTTATACCAAAATATTAACGATTTTTGAGATATTTGATGTAGACTTTGAGCCCTTCTAGATCCCTAATTTAAGGGGCTAGCCCCTAAATGTTGATATTTTCGAAAAGATCTCGTAAATGTGCACAACTTTTGTTCTACATGTCTTAACAAAATATTTGCAAGAAAAAAGATATTGGAGATCAAAGGTCAAAAATCGCCGAAATCGGCGAAAAATTTTGGCATCCATTTTTTCAGGTCCAGGCGAGCCTTTAGGCAAATCGCCTCCGGTAAAATCGAATCCCCCACAAATCTTCTAAAATGTTTACTCTATCTTGTGTAGAAATTTCAAGACTCTAGCTTCAAAACTAACGGAGGAGATGTGTGGACAACAAGGCCCTTCAAAAAGTCACTAAAAGAGAGATAACTCCTGACCGGAAGTGACGTCAAGCACGAAATTTTTCAAGCTAAGTCTCGTTACCAAAAGACATCTTTCCTGAAAATTTCGTGAAAATCGATCGAGAAATGGCTGAGAAAAACGCGTGTACTACCAAGGAAAATAATAATAATAATAATGAAGAGGAAGAACGCGAACAATAATAGTAAGGTCTTCCGCAGGAGACGGAAGACCTTAATAATAATAATAAAAATAATAATAATAATGAAGAAGAAGAACGCGAACAATAATAGTAAGGTCTTCCGCAGGAGACGGAAGACCTTAATAATAATGAAGAAGAAGAACGCGAACAATAATAGTAAGGTCTTCCGCAGGAGACGGAAGACCTTAATGAAGAAGAAGAACGCGAACAATAATAGTAAGGTCTTCCGCAGGAGACGGAAGACCTTAATAATGAAGAAGAAGAACGCGAACAATAATAGTAAGGTCTTCCGCAGGAGACGGAAGACCTTAATAATAATAAGAAACAGAGTAAAAACAATATGTTCCCAAACTTTGTTTGGGGAACATAATTACGGACATTAAAGATAAGATGTAAATAAAACAAAGTATCATATTCTTTTAAACAAAGAAACAGTAAAGATATATTCACACACCCCTTCACGGAGTACCAACGGACGATATACAATTTCCAAATGATAATTTTAACGGATTTCACTGGGAACGTTTATTACGTTGACCCCGGTATTACGTTATTTTATCGTGACAAAATGGAAAACGTAATAACGGGGTTCCACTGTATATCCAACAAAAATTTTGTTATTTTCCTCTCATAGGGGAAGAACTATGATTTTGCAATTCTAACGGCGAATTAGTTATTTATAAGGATGTTTTACTGTTCATCAATATTTATTTTGTGGGGGGGGGGGGGGGGGGGGGGTGTCAGTAAAGGCATGGTTTAAATGAAATGATTTAAGGAATTGAAAATATGCAGTGAATACTGTAGCTGTAATGAATCCACTTTAATTTTGTGTTTTAGGTTGGACAGAGACATGGGGGCTTTCTTGGTTTGGTCATGAAGCTATTGGCCCGAACTGCTGATCACATCTATTTTGAAAGGTCGGAGGTTAAAGACAGGTTTATTGTTGCTAAAAGGTAAGTCTATGGACATGATAAATTTTGTCTTGCATTGTCTTTAGATTATGGTGCAGTTTTGGAGAACTTGTCTGATAATTGCATAGATGTAGATCCCTACCAGGTCTTGAACCTACTCCGTACCAGAGAACATTTTTAGGTCACCTGAGTCGCTCGGAGGGGGGGGGGGGGGGGGGGGGGGGGTCTGTTGCAATATATGTTGTCTATCATTCAATAACATTTTCGTCTTCCTAGATTCTACTTGGCCAGGTTTTACCATGTTTGTTACTCAGTAATTAAAGGTGAGGGAAGCAAAAGTTGTGGATTTTGTGGTCATTGAGTGTTAAAGGATGAAGCCAAGTCCTCTAAAAGTGATGCAATCTTCTGAAATCTTCTTTACTTTCTGAAATTTAGGTGACAAAATACGTGCATAGCCCTAATGAGCAAGATGTGATCTACCAAAATTGTAAAATTTATGGCCCCTAGGTCAGGGGTTCTGGTATTAGGGTGGGGCTCTTGATCATATAGTTAAAATGCATTATATCACTAAAAATCTTCTTCACTCTTGTACAACAAACAACCAAACTGTATACATCATAATAACAAGCATAACGGCTACTATCAATTGCAAAGTTCATGCCACAGATTGAAAATTTGTGAATTTTAATTAATTTTTAAATATCCTCTGTACTCAACATATAGAACATAAACTGAGTACAGAGTTACAATGAACATAGAGGCCTCTTGCTTTGGTTTGGAATTCATGGCACCAGAAATGAGTTCAGGCCACAAGTTTGTTTGGATCATAAAATGAAAATGCATCATATCTTTGAGAATTTTTTTATACTCCTTTTTCCTCCTGAACATTTAGCACAGAAACTAGATGCATAGTTTTAATGAAATTGGAGGTTTCTACCAAAATTGTGAACTTAAGGAAGTTTTCGACTTTAAAAAATACACCTACTAGGTGAAACAGTTGGAAAGGGTAATGATTATTAAAATGTTTTCATGGTAGAAGAAAGCACACTTTACATAAATTTTCCTTTCTTTTATTCAGATTAAGAGAACATGTAGAAGATAAAAATAAATTACCTATTTTAATCTTTCCAGAAGGTAAGTGGAAATGAGAATGTGCTGTATATAGGGAGGGAAGGTCGTCCAATTACACCCTTATCCTGATTGGGCAAATTTAAAACTGGGTGAACAGGAATTCATTCATTATTTCAAACCAGCAGAAAAGATGGATTACTGCTGTTCCATTTAAACATATGGAGTACCACTGGGGAAGGCAGTTTTTTTTTTTTTTTTTTTTTAAATCTATGGGTGGTTCACGCTGGTGGGATATTGATTCTTTGGTGGGTGGCTTTTGCACAAAAATTGCTTCTATGGGTGGTTATTTTACCAAACCATATACCAGGGTAATCTGTAAGAAAATATTTAGAAAAACACACGATTGACAGAGGCAATCTTGGCGTTGTGTAAATTATGTTGAAAGGGAATTGCGTGTATTGAATACTGAAATAAAGTTAATGTCAAAATGAAAAAGTATTTTGTGCTGTATGATGGGAAAAAATTCTGATTTGGGAATATTTTAAATTCTACTTTTCGAATAAATCAATTTGCTTCTATAGGTGCCTATAAAGCTTTATTATTTGCCTCTAAGTGTGGATAGAAGTGTACCAAAATCACTTCTATGGGTGGTCATCCTAATTTTCAAGTGCCTTCCCCCTGTTCAATGTATGTTTTACTGGAACAGCCCTTAAGGTGATCTGGGTTAAAATCATTTCTCAATGTTGAAAGGGAAAACAACATTGGGCTAAACTTTCCCTATATACAGTATGTACTTTTATTTTTATTAAAGTACAGTTGAACTTCACTATCTTGAACATTGCTATCTTGAATACCATGGGTATATCGAAATAAGTTTAACATGCTAACTACATTTTCTTTATGTATTTCGACTTCAATATCTCAAACCCTTGATTTTTTCGAAGTTTTTTCTTAGCACCATCAAGTTCAAGATAACAAGGTTTGACTGTAGATATAAACATAAACTGTTGGTATCAGAGAATGTATAAAGAATTGGATTATATATTGCTGTCACCAAGTGCTGTTTAATGTTCAATATGCATGCTTAGGGCTGTTCCATTAAAACATATGAGGGACCCGGGGACGGCAATTAAAAAATAAATCTATGGGTGCTTATCATTGGTAGAAAATTGCATCTATGGTGGGTACCTACTGCCAGAAAACTGCATCTGTGGGTGGTTGTTTTGATAAAATCTTTATTTTTTTTTTTTACCGAAACTGAGAGGAATGCAACAAGAGAAGGAAAGGGTGGAAAGTAGAATGTGAAACAAACGCCGTTTTCTGTCTTCATTTTATCTCGGTCGATGAGGTTCCGCGATCTGGTTATCGTTTCCGGTTGGACTCTAAAATTATAGCAACCGGAAATTAGGATAATCTCCCTTGTCCAAAATGGAAAACGAAACGTGCTCGTGGTCCATTGAAACGGTTTTTGATTTTTTTCTAGCTGCAATAATGTAGCCCTATCCAATTTTTTTTATTCTGACGTTTTCGGGATGAGGCTACAATTCCATAGGATCTCCGTAATGGTGCAAAATAATTTTATGAATAACCGATAATAAACTCGTATGGATCTAGTCCCAAATGTTGTTTACACCAAAAGGAGTACCAACTTTGTGCTCGGGCATGTCTAATAAAGGTGTTTTTCATTAATTATAATGCACAGCATGCAAAATTCTTCGTCTGCTCTGCCATGCTTGTTATTGCGAAATCTCGTAGGTGGGTCTAATGAAAAAGCTAAACATTGACAATCGGCGCGAAAATGTAGGTACTTGAGCCACTTCGACAAAGAAAGGAAAATCATTCGGTTTTTAACTTGATATTAAATTCAAACCTTTTCAATACCGACGAAATAGCTTTCGCCTCCATACTTGTCCATTGATGTAAATACTAATTTATATGGCATATGCAAATGACTTGACAATCGGAAGTTGAAAGTATTTGATGGAGAGTGACCCAGATATATTGTCAAGCTCAGATCTTGCACCTATCAGTAATCTTATAGGAGTAAAAGAAGACAGAATAGTGAAGATGTCAAAGAAAAGGAACGAAATAAACTAGAGCAGAAGAAGTTGTTAGATAGTTTTAAAGACAGTCCAATATTGTTACTAACAATTGCTGAGTTAAAGGTATTGCACACACACTTTCAAAAGCCAACACACACTGGAAGAAAATCTAAGGCAAACTTTTTAGTTGCTGTGGACAAGGAAATCAAAAGTAGAAATATATCTGATATTCTTTATATGAGACACTGGAAAAACTTTTCCCTCAAATGTATAGGAAGTCAAAATCGTGACATTGAATTTCAGAGATTTGCAGCTAGTTTTACCTATTATTTTATAGACATGGTTTTGAATTCTAGGTATTTGTTACCGATGTATACACAAGTCAGTGACTTTTTTAAAGCAATATGCAATGGCCTTTCTTGAACAGTCATATTACAATTAAATTTGACAAATGCTTTATCCAATTTTTGAATAGCCATTTTTATAGAATTTGTCTTTGTCAAATTGGCAACTTATTCGGATTGGCACTATTATTTTCAATTTTGTGTCCACCCTGGATGATTTGGTATGTAAAAAAGTCGGTGATTGTTGTGTAGCATGCCAATTCAAATAATTGACTTAATGTTGCAGTATAAAGTGCCAAAGTTAGAGTTTGGACAATCTATATAGTTTTGGTTGTGCACTGTTTTTTGTATAAAGATTAGAACTGTATTTTGTGTTGAAGTTTAAAGAATATTTTTCCAATCATTAAAAGTTGTTCTACCTGTTCATATTAGTATTTGGCATCTTATGTTGAACTATGACTACAGAATTATAGATTTTAATGGGATTACCCAACACCATTACTAGCATAAATTTCGCTCATTTAATTTTCTTTAAATTTTGTTTTATACTCATCTACTTTGACCAATGAAGGAAAATTTATATTAATTTCAAGAAATTTCAACCACACATTTTCATTTGAATAATTTCAATAGATATATAGAAATTTCATCAAGCAAATTGTTGATCACTAAGATGCTCTAAATTTGATATCAAATCGAATTAAAAGGTTTAGCTGATTTTTACAGAGTTATTTCCTTTGGGTGTTGGGTACCACCTTAAATACACAAATTTGGAGAGGGATATAAAAGTCTTCAACTGTCAGAAATGGATCAAGTCCTTCAGCTTTTTATTATCGTTTTCCCAAAGAAGTTGTTATTCCATAGCATTTGGACACTCTAAAATCAACTTCATTCAGTGATGACTGTTTATCAAACTTGGTACATAGTTTTTAGAATGACATAGAACCCTATCATTTCTTTTTACAAAGGTTAAGATCACAGGATCCAGTTGTCATTCCATAACATCCTTGTGAAAAATGCAATGAGCCGTAGTGTAACAAATATTTAAGACATCAGTGTCGCAGACACATTTTCTTGTTTTTTAATACTCAAAATACTAGTCAATTTTAAAACTTTTAATAGTTGTTTTTGAACATTTACAATACTAGGCTTTTTATGAACAGGTAGACTTATAAAATTGATTTAGTTCATCGTGTTTAAGAAAGACAGTCTTGATAGATAAATTGTTGGTTCTATGATCAAGCTTCATTGATGGCCAGTTATTTGAATGGTGATGAGACCCAAGATACTCTTCTCTTTACTATCATGCTTGGGAACATCTGAAAATAGACCTCTATTCAGGGGTTATAAATAGTCATTCATACATGTTGAATTTAAAGAAAAAGTGTATTTCACTTCTATGGGTGGTGCCGCACTATCTAAAATTGCTTCTGTGAGTGGTCCCTCATTACATTTTTATGCTTCTATGGGTGGTTACCCAAATTTTAAAGTGCCTTCCCCGGGTACCTCATATGTTTTAATGGAACAGCCCTTATATAATCTGAGTGATGTGTAGTCTGTAATGATCATCTACAGCATGAGGCTGAAGTAATTTAATTTTGAAAATATAGACAATCCCTTCAAGTTGATAGCAAACACTTTCCCAATAAGTTTCATAAATCATGTACAGTGCTTTCCTAATGAGGCCAAAACAAAGTGTGTTTAAAGCATTTTATTTGAAATCTTAATTTTTTTATGCACTCTGAATACATGTCTATAATACATTACAATTTTGAAGATCAAAAGTAGTTAAAATGTAAATCAGAGAAACTCAAACGCAAAAAGAAAAAGAAATATATCTTTAGGATTGGCAGCAAAAATGTAGGTATGGTCAGGAAACTGGAACCACACATACATTTTATTTCGGCCAGAGTACACTGATGAGGTTGCTGTAAATTGACATTTCAGGCACCTGTATAAATAATACGTCAGTAATGATGTTTAAGAAGGGCAGTTTTGAAGTCAGTGATGATATCTATCCAGTGGCGATTAAGGTGAGTACTGTACAGGACCCCTGTGTGTTTCTGGCATGTCTTTCCGGTCTGTTAAATCTGAAGGTGGACAGATGGACATACTTCTATAGCCCTAAGCTAATTTTGAGTAAAATAGATCAGTTGTTTTTAATTGTGTCTTGAATGTTTCAGGACGTACTTGGAATTTTCAAATAAAAATTTCATTTCCAAATAGCTACAGAATACAGTACAAAATGCCTTTATTTTATTATTTTGTATTCACCAAATTTACTTAATTAAGTTACGGTCTTTCTTTAATATACATATCAAGGTTACTCAGACATAGGAAGAGCCTATGACCCTACCTTATATCAGGAATTTTGTATATTTCATTTTGTTCTTTTTACGAGTACATGTATTGACAGAATTTTATGATGTACAGTCAAACTTGTCTTAGCGGACATTTGAAATCAGCAGCCATTACCGAACAACGGCCACTCTCAATTCCCCACGATGATTTTTCCTATATATTTGTGCTGGAATAAACGGCCACCTGTGTAACGCGGCCAGCTGCCACTCAAATCCTCATCCAACACGTTAATTACATTGTAATAGGCAGCCATTTTGTCCAACGACGCGGTTTTATCACGTGATATTTTACATGAGTTAATCAGCTGTGACAATAGCTGATTGTTTTTAAAACACACATTCGCTTGGGTAATTAAATACTGATCAGTTTACATGAAGCTATTAAGCAGATTTGTGTTCAAATTAAATATTTTGTACTCTGTTATCGTTGTTTGTCATTTTTAACACATTGTTGAAATGACTTCGCCGAATGTAAATCAGAAAGTTTTAACTTTGTCTGAAAAAATCAAAGTGATTGATCTGGATAAAAAAAGGTATATCTTTATGCAAGATTGCAGTAGAATTAAATGTTGACAAGACTTGGATAAACAACGTTTTAAAAAGAAAAGCTGAATATCTAGAGGATTTTGAAAATAATTTGGATCCAGAAAGAAAACAGCGATGACACATTACCGAGAATGAATGTACATATGTATGATTAGTATTTTTATGAAATTCACCTTATTTTACTCTGTGAAGTGTAATAAAGTATATAACTTAATCATATATTGATTGACTGGCTGTTTATAGGACAAACTGGAATAAGAGGCCACCTGTCACAAGTGGCCACTTTCATAACTTCCCTAAGGTGGCCTCTTAAAACAAGTTTGACTGTACTTGTTCATCGGACAAGTGGACTTTTAACTGTACTTGTCCAAACCCAAATTTTAGATTACCTGAATCATTTTTTAAGGAAAAATACTATATTGTCATAATGGCTGACTTTCTTTTGAAAATAGAATGAAAATATCATTAATACATGTATTCCTTTAAAGTTTTATTGCCTAGCTGCGTAACTCAGTAGGTTTACGTGTTGACTGCTTTTCTGTAGTTCATGCGTTTCAGTCTAGAAGGGGTTTTAATTTTTTTTTCAGATTACTTTTTACTAAAACTGCATTTTTAAAAATTATATGAGGTAAATTTGAAACTTTATTTTCATTGTTCATATTCTCCACTTTACATCCATATCATACTTTTCTCTGGTGTATTATTCCTCCTTAAAGAAAGCATATGCTATGTATGGAAACATATTTTATTTGAATAAATCTGTTTACTCATTTTAATTTGTCTATTACATATTTCATTTGTTTTCATGATTATGTCTCCCCTCTGCTTGGGGGGGGGGGGGGGGGGGGGCATACTGTTTTTGTTCTTTCTCAGTCTATCTGTCTGTCACAAAATCTTGTGAATGCTTCTCCTCCTGTGTGGCTTATGGGTTACACTTGAAACTTTGTACAATGCATCATTGCCATTTGTAGATGTGCATAACCTTGGGATATGAGGATCCAATTACTGTATAGCAGGTTAATATCACGGTTGGAAAAAATCACGATGATTTTCATTTAGCAACAAATTGCGGTCGGTTTAATTCGTGGAAAAACAAATCTTAATATCATGAACCTGATTTCTTATCAATATGAAAGATTAATTCATTGAATGTTAAATTCGCGGAAATTTTGTTTTGGCGAATATAGCGAAAATTAACTCTGCGAGTTAATTTCCTGCTATACAGTATTGTTCTAAAGGTTATAGTGGATCTAAGAGGGGTGGTGGATGTAAAATAGCTTGTGAACACTATGGCTTGTCAGATAGACTTTAAACTTTGTACAATGCTTCATTGCCATTTGCAGATGTGCTTATTGTTGACACAGGAGGATCCAGTTGTTCTCTAAAGTTATAGAGGATCTAAGATGGGTGGAGGATGTAAAATACCTTGTGAACACTTTTCCTATATGGCTTGTCGGATAGCCTCGAAATTTTGTACAAGACTTCATTATCTTTTGTAGAAGGCTATATCTCTATTTTCCTGTACTGGTACTTCAGCATAACAGTTATTATTTTTGTATTTTTAACTTATGCAACAATGATATTTGTCACATCAATGTTGAATCTTTTCTCCATTTCTTTCCCCAATGCACAAAGTACAGTTCATAATGTCTTTGTTCCTGCTCATCATTTCTAGGGGAAAGGTGGGGGTGTAATTTGAAGGACTTTCAGTTTGTTTTCTCTCTTAACTCTTTCATTATTTTTTTTTTTTTTTTAATTGACAGTAATGAATATGACACATTTTTGTATTGTAGTAAATTATGCAACCTAGGGCTTTATTTTATAGAGTAATTCTTCATAAAAAATATTCTGAAGTGAAATATTCTTCTTAGTAACAGAAATGTAACAGGACACTACAGAACCCTCTTTAGAACGTCACGCAATGACTCAATCTAATTAAAATCAGACTTCTTAGATCCACGCCGTATACTCTGCATCAGTAGATCTGACATAGTCTGATTGGGGGTCATATTCATGTGAACGTTATGTTAACCAATCAGCGCGTCGCCTATGAAATCACTGGTGTTCACAATTCAAGGAAAATGGATGCGATTGTTTGGTTTGAAAGAAAACACATTGCAGCTAGATGTGACGTCACAATGCACTGTTTACGTCGACTGGCGTTATATTCCTCGCGTTAATTAAGTAAACCATCTTGAAAACTATTCAAATCGTACCCATCCCTATTCATACATAAATCACAATTCACAATTAATTTAATTTAGGTGTAATTTAAATCGTACGTCTTGTTGTTTGTATAAACAGAATAGATTAGGCATTATTGCGATAGTTTAAAATTCCTTATGTGAGAATATACAATTTTATAATGTGGAATAAATTTTGTGGGAGAGAGATTACGGCAACTTGTTTACGAATTGCCGGGAACTGCCTAAATAGCCATTATTGTCTGTATTGCGCAATCTGACTGGCTGATAGTTCTTATGAATATTCCAAGTCAAAGATCATGCGAACGTGACCTTCTATGGGGTTATGTCAGATCCTATTGTAGCGATTGTGAGCGTATTTTAGGATCTGATTTTAATTAGATTGGCAATGGCTTGAACTAACCCGAGTAAAAGCAATGAAAATTAAACACCAACAAAAATTTTATGATTTGGCAGTACATGTACTTTAACTGTACCGGGAGTATAGGGAGATGTGTTGGATTATCCATAAATTTATTGTTTCCAAAACAAACAAACACACACACAAAAATCATAACAAATGTGAAAAAAAGTCATTTTCATGACATCACATTTACCCTAAGTAATGATGTAACAGTTTTTTCCCATTGTACTAATGCAACTGTATCCATCTGTCATTATTGTATCATTTGTTAAAATTTTAAATCATTTGAATCTCCAGAATGTCAGCTGTTATTCTGTGGGAGGAAAAAATAGACAAACTTGTATCTATTTTGACTGTATTTTCAGTATGATAAAAGATTTGGAGATACTTTTTGGAACAGCAGTAAAATGGGAATGGTTCAGCATATCTTTGACCTGCTAACAAGCTGGGCATTAGTAGCAGAAGTGTGGTACCTGCCTTCCATGCATAGAAATGTGAGTACTTATCTCCAGGGCTAAAAGCTTGGTTTAGTTTTTCCGATCAAAAATTGTATTACTTTTCTTTTCCAGTATCATTTAACAAAAATTTAACTTAAAGCATTTTGGGGCCAAATGGATTTTAGTTTGTACATATGAAGGTGGTATCCTCTTCCTGGGTTAGAGAATAAGAAAGTGAATATGGGGTGGAGTCACCTTAAGATATCTTCTTAACCACTGAGTAAGAAATTATGAAGCTAGTCTGATAGCTTTCTTACCTAGCATAACAATCTTTTCTTCACCACTGAGTAAGAAAATTATAAAGCTAGTCTGATAACTTTCTTACCTAGCACAAAGGTCTTTTCTACCAGTAAGAAAATTTTGAAGCTAGTCCGATAGCTTTCTTACCTAGCACAAAGGTCTTTTCTACCACTGAGTAAAAAATTTATAAAGCTAGTCTGATAGCTTTCGTATTTAGCACTAAGGTCTTTTCTACCATTGAGTAAGAAAATTGTGAAGCTAGTCTAATAACTTTCTTACCTAGCATAAAGATATTTTCTTAACCACTGAGTAGGAAAATTATAAAGCTAGTCTGATAGCTTTCTTACCTAGCACAGATATCTTTTCCTAACCACTGAGAAAGAAAATCATGAAGCTAGTCTGATAGCTTTCTTACCTAGCACAAGTTAAAGGTCAAATGAAAGTCCCCCCAAGCCTGTGTGGTGCCATAAGAAGGATGCAAAGATTTTAACAGGAAGTATGAAGTAAAAATCTTCCGCTTTACATTTATGATTGCTAAAATTATATTCAATGACGATTCATTTTTAGCTCACCTGAGCTGAAAGCTCAAGTGAGCTTTTCTGATCACCCGTATTCCGGCGTCCGTCCGTCCGTCCGTCTGTCCGTCTGTAAACTTTTCACATTGTCAACTTCTTCTCAACAACCACTGGGCCAATTTCAACCAAAGTTGGCACAAAACATCCTTAGGTAAAGGGAATTCTAAATTGTTAAAATAAAGGGCCAGGCCACCTTCCAAGGGGAGATAATCAAGAAAAGGTAAAAATAGGGTAGGGTCATTAAAAAATCTTCTTCTCAAGAACCACTGGGCCAGAAAAGCTGAGGTTTGTATGAAAGCTTCCTGATATAGTACAGATTCTAAATTGTTAAAATCATGGCCCCTGGGGGTCGGATGGGGCCACAATAGGGGGTCAAAGTTTTACATACAAATATATAGGAAAAATCTTTAAAAATCTTCTTCCCAGGAACCACTGAGCCAGAAAAGCTGAAATTTATATGAAAGCTTCCTGATATAGTACAGATTCTAAATTGTTAAAATCCTGGCCCCCGGGGGTCGGATGGGGCCACAATAGGGGGTCAAAGTTTTTTGGGGGGTTTTTTGGGTTTTTTTTCCCGTTTTTGTTGTTGTTGTTGATATAGTGCAGATTCAAGTTTGTTAAAATCATGGACCCCGGGGATTGGATGGGGCCTCAAGGGGGGCATCAAAGTTTTACATACAAATTTATAGGAAAAATCTTTTAAAATCTTCTTCTCAAGAACCACTGAGCCAGAAAAGCTGAGGTTTATATGAAAGCTTCCTGATATAGTGCAGATTATAAATTGTTAAGATCATGGCCCCCGGGGGTCGGATGGGGCCACAATAGGGGGTCAAAGTTTTACATACAAATATATAGGAAAAATCTTTAAAAATCTTCTTCCCAGAACCACTAAGCCAGAAAAGCTGAGATTTATATGAAAGCTTTCTGATATAGTGCAAATTCAGGTTTGTTCAAATCATGCCCCCCCCCCCCCCCCCCCCCCCCTGGGGTAGGATGGGGCCACAATAGGGGATCAAAGTTTTACATACAAATATATAGGGAAAATCTTTAAAAATCTTCTTCTCAAGAACCATTGGGCCAAAGAAGTTCACATTTACATGAAAGCTTTCTGACATAGTGTAGATTCAAGTTTGCAAAAACCATGGCCTCCAGGGGAAGGTTTGGGGCCATAATAGGGACTACGGTTTTACATGCAAATAGATATGGAAAATCTTCTGATATGGACCAAGGTGACTCAGGTGAGCGATGTGGCCCATGGGCCTCTTGTTTGCCAAAGTAGTACGTCATTTTAAGAGGAATGTTAAGATTTACCTGGAAATACATAGAAAAATTATTTATAAACCTTCATAAAAATAATGAGGTTGTATACAGCTGTACAATTTGGCAACATGATCCTGTGATACATTGTATACAATTACTCCACAGACGATCATGTAGCAACACAATTTTAGAATCAAAAGCTCTGTAAGTGCAAACTGACAACACCAGAGTCTGATGGCCTTGTTTTTTTTTTGCTCAGGAATCATAAAAAGTAAAGCACTGTCACTACAGTTGACGGATATAAGTAATTTAATAGTTTTTTATCAATTTTGTGTTGCTTGTAAAATACATTTATATGTTGCAGGAAAATGAGAGTGCAGTTGATTTTGCTAACAGAGTGAAGAAAGAAATTGCAAGACAAGGTGGTCTGGTAGATTTATCATGGTAAGTGTTATATTATGATAACCCAATATAATATACAGTTGAACTTCGGTATTTCAAACATGATGGATATGTTGAAGTGATTCGGAAGTCCCAATCACCTATTCTCTAAATATTTTACCTTGATATCTCAAATCCTCGGATATCTCGGAAGTTTTTTCTCTGTCCCATTGAGTTCTAGATGACAAGGTTTGACTGTGTATGCAAAGAAAGTTTAAGGGGGTGGTGGTGGTGGGGGGGGGGGGTGTATATCTCATTACGTTTTCACATTTTTCACGTCTTCCCCAGAGCCACTGGCCCAATTTCATTTTTAGACCCTAAAGCATACTACTATACCAAATGAAACATTCTGTTTCGTTTTCTACTACAATAATTGCAGCTGAAAATAGAAGTACACTTGCTGCTATAAAAACTTGCACAATCCAATGTTTGAAACAAAATAAGTCATCAATAAAAATAATCACAAGTCTCAATAAATTATCACCGATTCCGTCCCCTTCTACTAGGCCTACAAGATTGTAATTGTATGTACCATATATTCATATTGTAAGAACTACAATTAAACTTGGGTATCTCGAAATTAAGTGGACCATGATTAAACTTCTAGAAATCCAGGGGTTCGATATAACGAGGGTCAAACTTAGAATTTAATCAACTTTATCATGAATGTGTTGGTTTAGTACTGTCATCTAGCTCTATGTTTCTGTTCGTCATTTATTCCGTGCAATATGTTCAGTGATACGATATGTAAAAGCTTTCCAATGTTTATTTTATTCTTTAAGAATGTCATCAGATTAAACCATTACTTGTACTTGTTTATTTCACTCGCACAGCTGTAATCATTTCTCACATCACATGACAGCTATAATCATTTCTCACATTACATGACAGATTTAATCATATCTCACATCACATGACAGCTATAATCATTTCTCACTCACATGACAGCTTTAATCATTTCTCACATCACATGACAGCTTTAATCATTGACAGCTATATTCATTTCTCACATCACATGACAGATATAATCATTTCTCACATCACATGACAGCTTAGATCATTGACAAATTTAATAATTTCTCACATCACATGACAGCTTTAAACATTTCTTACATCACATGACAGCTTTAATTATTTCTCACATCACATGACAGCTTTAATCATTTTTCGCATCAGTGACGCATATCCTTTTCAGTTATTTCAACATAGCTTGAAATATTACATGATATGTAAAACGCATCTATGTAAGAATGACGAAAAGCATAATACACACGATAGATTTTATTTGCAATGCACATGTTTAATATGCAGTAAATATATACAAGATAAAATCTGTTTAAAATAACATACAAAAAAGGAGTTACATGCACTATAATTTAAGCACCGGTTTAAGTCAAAATACAAACATGCACTGATTTGCATCACATTAGAATTGCAGGCGATCACTTTGGAGCATTATAGCACTGTGATGCACATTTAGTCCTTCACAAAAAAAAATGTGGTGCAGGTCTGTTGCCCTTATTTCTCCTGCTGCAACACGGCGTTCAATGGTCTGCAATTTCCTAACTACCCCTTTATCGACTACTGGGTCCTTTATTGAATTGCTTATCTGTCATGATGGTGTGTACAGACAATTGAACAATCTCCACAGTCTTATATAGGAAAAATAATTTTGTTTGCAATATCGATTTATGTTTCACTTTTGATATTTACAGTTTTCACATGGATATGAATAATCTGAGCAAGCTTATCGATATACCATGTGTGTATAATCTTTCTGATTTTTTTAATGTTTTTTGTTTATTAACAGGGATGGTCAGCTAAAACGAATGAAAGTCAAAGAGTCGTGGAAAACGAAAACTCAGGATGACTTTAGCAAAATTCTAAAAGTCGACTGATTGTGTTCACTGCTGGGGGCAGGCACTAGTTATTTAGGCATTAGTTGTTAAACTGTTGTAAAAAGGTATTTGGTGCATATTATTACATATAGACTTATTTGTACATAGTCTTGTTTATTTTGTTGAGTGTTGTTTTATAATTTGATTTGTTACACAGTCTGTTAGATCTTTAGTATTATTATACTTTCATGTAAAATACTCGAACCTGATTGGTCGAGAAGCGTTTGAAAAAACATATTGTTACCCTCTGAGAACAGAAAACACGTGACCCAGGGTGATAGTATCTAGCAACGGGTAACAGTACTTGACAACGGGTGATATTATAAAAAATTATCACATGCGTCAAATTTATGCGTGTACGGTTCGCCGTAGATTGCTAGACGACGTCGTTTGAGCGTTTGTAATAAACGCGAGTACCCGCATCGAAATACGAAATATCGCATGACAGTGATTGATCAAATGTCAACAGACGTAAGTTTTTCTGCTTTCCAGTTTACATAATATTCAGTATAATAAAACAAATATTGCATGTAGTTGAGGGTAACATTGAAATTTTCACCCCTCGAGAAATCATTGTCAACCTCGGCTACGCCTCGGTTGACAATGGTTTTCTCGGAGTGAAAATTTTCAATGTTACCCTCAGCTACATGCAATATTTATATAATAGCAGAGAATGTAATTATGTCATAAATACTTCAAGTTATTAAGCTGTTTGTATATTTAGTAATAGCAGATATAAATGTAATTATGTCATAAATACTTCAAGTCATTACGCTGTTTGTAGTAATTTTTTCCCTTTGTACTTACTGTTTTTTATTATTATTATTATTGTTTTTTGTCTTTAGGACAGAGAGATTGTTATATAGACTTTTGTGAATAATCTCTGTAGAATGGTGATTTCAGTATAACTGACGAGGCCTCTTAACCTGGACATGATCATGCAGTGTGTAACAAAAAATAGTAAAATTTCTCCATGTAAAAATATGTCCTCAATACTGGCTGAACATTATGAATAATACATCTCAAGAGGCACTTGATCCATTCATCCAAATAGGATGTCTCACTAGTTCAATGCCCCATCAAGCCACTATGTCAGGAAATGTTATTATTGTTCAATATTCATCAGATGTCGTCTTCATTGTCATATGTATGGTACTTTCAGAAAGAGAAAGTAAGTCTGAAAGGTTAAAGTCCAATTAATAGCAGTTATCTTAGCCTCTTAAAGGCATTCACTGTGATCTTAGGTGCAAATAGGATTCAAATCTGTAATCTTCTAGGCTCAACATTTTTTCAGCAAATTGACAAATGTGCCAACATTTACAAACTGTCATATTTAGCCATTTTTCCAAATGCATTTGACCACTACTTGTTTTTATAAGTGCTTATTTTGATGTTAAATATATTTCAATGTTTACGATTGTCCGAGTCATATGTTTGTACATATTTATAAACTCTAACACTGTATTTGCCCAATGAGAGATCCTGTACTTTTAACACAGAAATAAGAAGTTTAGGGGGGGGGGGGGATTCTTAATTCTGTGATATTTATGCAGGGGCATAGTATATACTCAAATGGAAAACATGCATTGTTTTACTACAGTTTTTTTTTGTTGAACATTCAAGGCTAATTCATCTTGTAATCATTTAGTGGGAAAGAGTGTAAAGTTCCGTTATATCTTGTACATGTGTATACTTTACATGCATGTAGTCTCTTTATAGCCATATTCACAGAAAGGTTGGAAAACTTATTCTTTACATTTACACTGTACAAATTCAGTCACTGAGTTCAGGTAAAAAATTAAGTCCTCTCTGCGTCATTCTGTGCTATAACGCCACAAATATAATGCCACAGTTATATAACACCACAAATATAACGCCACAAATATACATGTATTCCTTTTGTAGTTTGTGTAAAGTGGTCAAATTTGTGTTAAGAGGTTGTGGTATCTTATTACAAGATCTATCCACATCGGATTAATAGCACTATGAAAGGTACCTCGTACTCTCCCCAAAAAAATACTGCTCAGAGTGATTTAATTTTATTGTGACCAATCTATTTTGTAGTACCATTTAGCAGGTCGGAATTTTGGTGATTTGCTGGTTCTATGCTAATAATTTTAACAGAATAAATTTTGGCAGACAAGGAAGAGTTATCTCTCATGCAATAACTGAAGTCATAATGGGGTGAAATCTTGGCGGAAAGTAACCACTAAAATAAACCAAATTTATCACCCTGCAGAAAAAACATGTGGCATATGCTATATTTTTACGTGTAGCATACAAGGTAATTGTGGCAAGTATTTGCTTTCTTTGATGAATCATTACAAACAGTAAAAAAAAAATTTTCCTTGAGAACAACAATAGTACCACATTACTTTCATATCTGAACTTCCAATAACTTTTTAGGATCATTGTATATGTTTGAAAAATCATATTTCACAATTTAACACCGAGTTCAATTTTCATAGTGCTATTGCAAAATGTACAGTTTGTTTTTTATGATTGGTTATACTGTGTGATGGACATTCCAGAATTCATCGTTATTGATTTTATCATCTTCATTGATTTGGTCCAGTATGTTAGCGTATTTGTTTGATGAATAACGAATTTAAGGTAAGGTTTGCAACATTTTGACATGTAGCGAACAAAGTCATGTTGCATATCAGTATGTTCAGTAGGAATTTATCTTTTAAAAATTGGCTTTTTAAAAAAATTGCCTGTGTCGGTTTTTGACCAGATGGGCTTATTTTTGTGATGTTTTACATTTTCAGGATTATATAATTGTACAAAAGGGAATACTAGTAGTATAAAAACTACTCAAGGCAACTTTATAGGGTAAAAAGCTGGTGAAATTTTTAAAAAGGGTGTTATCTATAAGATTATACTAAATGGTAGAAATTTTTTTATTTTAAAACACAAAAATAGCATTTTTTATATCTTGAATAAAATTTAAATTGGTTGCCATGGCAACAAAAATGCATATTGAGCAGCTTTACAAGGTCTACGTCAGAGAAATTTCACTTTAAACATAATATTTGGACCATAAACATTTAAGAAAACATAGAATTACTACCCACCGGGCTTTGTTTCCATGGTAACAGATTGAAAAGAATAATTTCATATATGCAATTTGTCACTTTGTTTTATAATTGTACAACATTTGAAGAGTGCATTGAGCATTTTCATGAATAAGATACAATTCCAGCCCAAAAATGATATTTATATTTAATTGTCGAGTATTGTAGTATCACATTTGAGGTTTTTTTCTGAACACAATACAATATTTTCAGTATCCCGTGACAGGTTTTCCACGATCCTTCTTCGTCATAGATTCATTGTTACATTAGCCCGAACCTGTCTTATATATACTACATCTCTGAAATAAATTTCCTCTTCTTGTTCCATTGCTTGATGTTTGTTTACATAGTTGGACATACAACTGTAATAACCTTCGCAACAATATAAAGCCCAGTCAGTGGTGGATCTAGAGGGGTGGGGAGGGTAACATAAAGTTAGTAAAAATGGCACTAATAAATCTGTTTGATATGGACGTTATACAGATGTTCCTCAGTCAAAATTAAGACTATGTTAAGATATACTAGAGAAGACCCTTTTTTATTCTTACATGATCATATCAGTCGCGTTTTCTACATTTCAAAGTTCATGCAATAAATCGTTCCATCAGCGAAAGTAGATGTCATAGCATTGAAATAAAATGTGGATGTCATAGCATTGAAATAAAAAGTGCATGTAATTAGAGAGCATTGTCGGGTTTATTTTTTAAAAAAATGCTTGGGAATAAAAATTCCTAGCATCGTTAATGTCGAACCTTGTCTTTGAGGATACTATTCACAAACAATGATTGATTATGACAGCATAAAAATAAATCCTACTTTCCCTAGAAAGATTCGCAGAGATTACATGGTCACAACATAATATTAATGGAAATTAACCGTAGCTCATACTACATATATGGATATATAAAAAATTGTAGACTTTTATCAATGAAAATGATCATTTGAGAAACATTATTATTTTTTTGTCATAGAGATTTACACATACCCCGCTTGACACTTGATAGCGGTAGTAGATAACAAGTAAATTATATGTCATTTTCCCTCGATGCATCTATGATGTGACATATTTTTTCATTATGACGTCATAAAGCGCGAAGTGCATTGAGGTATATCAAGAGTTATCTCCCTGTTGTTGCAAACCTTACCTTAAATGACATGAATTGGTGCTTACAGATGTTGATAATCTATGTGATCATGTGAATTCAATTTCATATTTCAAATGTATACACACACGTCGTCGTCCTAAATCTTTTAAGTACAAGCTATGTGTAAACTATGTAAAAGATGCTTATTTATTCTTGATTTAATTATACATTCAAACTTTGTTCTCTCAAACTCAATGGGACCGAGAAAAACTTCCCAAGATATCAGAGAATTCAAGATATAGAGGGTAAAATACTTGTAGAATAAGTGTTTGGGACATCCGAATCACTTTGACATATCCATGGTATTCAAGATATCGGTGTTGGAGATACCGAAGTTCACCAGGTCCTATATATCCAAAACAGGCAAATTAACTACATAAATTGATGTTAACCGATAGGTGATTGGACAATGGGATTCATTGTAGTATTGTATTCTTTATTTTGCGTATACATGTATATACTTCCATGTAAATTACTTTAGTCATCTAAATGTTTCTGTAATTTGTAGAAGTTGTGCTGTGTATTTATGATTCACATGTGGATTATTGTATTCATTCATTACATGAAGAGCCTGTAAAACTTTGTTATGAATTTTTGTTTCTGGAAATTTACTAAAATCCATTAACATCTTTGTAATGGTTTCATTTCTGTAAATGTTTCCCTTCCTAGGTTGTATATTACACACTGGTGGATGTAGTTAGTTCACCAGTTAAAGAATTTTTATGCCCTCGAGATCGAAGATCATGGGGCATATTGTTTTTGTCCTGTCTGTCATTCTGTCTGAAACTTTAACATTGCTAATAACTTTTGAACAACAAGTGCTAAAGCTTTGATATTTCACATGAATATTCCTTGTGACAAGACCTTTCCATGGGTACCAACATTTTTTACCCCGTGACATTAACCTTGGAGTTTGACCTACTTTTTAAAAAAAAATTAACCTTGCTAATAACTTTTGAACAGTAAGTGCTAGAGCTTTGGTATTTCACATGAGTATTCCTTGTGACAAGACCTTTCCATGAGTACTAAACCTTTTCACCTACTTTTTAAAAATTTGACATTGGTCATAATTTCTAAATGGTAAATATTAGAGCTTTCATATTACACATGATCATTTCTTGTGATAAGATCTTTCTACTGGTACCAAGGTATTTGTCCTTGTGATGTTGGCCGTCTTTGGAATTGACCATTATCAGGGGCATTTGTGTTTCACAAACACATCTTGTTTTTTTTTTTAAACATGTACAGCTGATTTATTGACAATTTATAACTTTTTTTGTTTGCAACTGCACACATACAAAAAACACAACACACACACAAACCAACAACACCCATATGCCCCAAAATGTCAGATCTGTTAAAGAAGTACAAGGTCAAGATACAACAGGGAAATTATACTGAAACACTAAAATGACCAAGAACACAGTAAAAATTGGTCAGGACAATTCATAGAAGTTAATTAGTTACATGTGGGATAAAAATAATACAATGTGGAAAAAATAAGGCCACTTTCTGGACTTTTTGGGTTTTTTTTGTTTTGTTTTGTTTTTGGATTGTAGTTATAAATGCTTTAAATTCATCTGGTCAGTTGGATATACTGTGAATAGTAGGCCAAAAATTTGACCATTTTCATTGGTCATTTTTGTGCTTAATATATATTTATATGCGTGTATAATGTACATTGATTTCATGCCTCAATATAATGGGTAATATGAATTCTGTTTTCTTTTGTCTTTCATGAGAAATCAACAGATAAGGATTCTAGATAAGCACTTGAATATACATATATAAGGTATGACATATGGCTTAAAATGTAAGAGTTCCCAGATCCTATTTGCTTACAACTTTCATTTTTCAGAGGGAATAATGTATACTCTTTAGGTGAGAAACAATACCCATTTAAAAATAAAACGATCAAGTCAGTTTTGGGCAAAAAAATTGTGATTGTTTATATGAAAAGGCTTGTTGGTATACAATTGCACTGGTGCAGGTATCTAAAATTTGGGTGTTGCTAATAATAAAATATACTTTATTAGTCCCCTACCGACAAAGTCTAAGGGGACTTTATGTCTACGCTCTGTCTGTCTCTGCAAATCAGTTTTCTGGACCTTTTTTTTTATGTGCTTGCAGATATTCATTTGATATTTGGTACATTGCTTTGCCATAACAAGTTACCGATCAAGTTCGAATTTTGTCTCTGTCCATGATCGAGTTTTCATTAAGTTATGGCCCTTGGACTTGGAAAAATCGCACAAATTATCAGTTTTCCGGACTTTTTTTTTGTGTTTGCAGATATTCATTTGATATTTGGTACATTGCTTTGCCATAACAAGTTACAGATCGATTTTGAAGTTTTCCTTGTCTAGTCTTTGTACCTGAATAATAGTCGATTTCCAAACACTCCCAATCTTCCCTTTTACCATAACCTTATTCTCATAATGAAGTTCGAAAATTGTTGCAGTCCAATAATTTTTGCCTCCGGTAGGGGACTATGTATTGCTATGTAATATTCTCAGAATGCTTGTTTTAATTAAAATCAAAATTGTAGGAATTTGTTTACTAGCAATATAACAAATTTTATCTAAAATTCTGCACCATTAAATGAATAAGCTATAAAGTGAATGTTTGTATACAAGTTTACAAAGCGTTTTACAGGAGTCTTGGAATTTCGGCAAGGACAGAGGTGTTAGCGAGCAGTGACGAATATGGATAGAAAATGGAAAGAACACGTGTTTACAGACAACAACCCACCCCCGCTCATTGTCTCTCTTTCTCTCGCGGCAAAACATCTATAAAGTACTATATGTACACACAATACAGGAGAAAGATGAAACAGCTGCTTCATCTTTCTCCTCCTGTGTTGTGTGTACAGATAGCTTCATCACGTGATGTTCTCGCTGAATACTGCGACTACGGCGCCCTTCATAATGATCTCATCCCGAGACCGAATAGTCGTTGAACTAAGGGACAGAAAACTGTCAAGAAATTACAATGTGATCCCAAACTTAGTCTAAAGTCAGACAAAATGATACTCGCAAACAGCTTCTTTCATTACCAGCATGGACGTGCTATAAGATTCCAAAGGGGGAAAAAAACGGTACTCAAAGACAACCAGCCCGGACGAGTGATACAAGCTTTACGAACATTAACACCTTCAAATGATAAAGACAACTAGAGCAAAGCTCGTTGCAAAGCAACGAGAGGTCTTCCGTCGGAGCTGTGTGACATAAAAACCTTGAACTTGACCATATGTCCTTGGGTCAGGTCCTAATGCAGCCTCAATTAACATGAAAATCTGTTGTAAGTATGAAATCTAAATGTTTCTTCATTACAGCATATGGTCAGGACAGGGTTTGTATTTTCAAAAAAGTGAACTTGACAATATGAGCATGGGTCAAGGCCAGGACACTTTCTTTGATCATATGGAAACCTTTCTTTCAGTATTAATTAAAATTTGCCATTAGTTAGATCTATTAAGACTCTAATCAATTTTTAACTTTTAGACCTTTAGAAATGGTGCAAATGACCTTACATCAAGATTATTTATGTTATTGTCATTAATAATCTTTATGTGAAGATTGAGCTAATTAAAAACATAATTTTCTGTAAATCGTTGTGTTTGCAAATTACATTAAAACGGTAATGTTTTTGTGTGTACATGTATTGCCGCTGATCGCTGGTACACATGCGATGGCTCCGAACTCGGGCAATCGAGCCATGGGTTACGTAATTGTAAACAAGAACAAACCCCGGTGTGTATGTAAAATGCTTGCAGTTAATGACTGAATGAAATGAGACTGATTCGATGTGGATTTCTGATGATTTTCTATACATGTTTAGAGTTGGTATAATCATGATAAGAACCCGTGATTTAAAAAATAAAGTTTATAAATTATTTGTTATGCTTACAAAAAGGATCCATTTTTTTCACTTTGTAGAGAATGCAGAAAGCTTGTGTATCAACTGGCTAAAGTATAGTTAAATCACAGATTGCTTGTGCACATGTGATGAATCTCCAAAATTAAACACAATAAGACGCTTGAGATGTATATATATATTTGGGGCGCTCTTGCCTTTTTCATTTCACTTATAAAAACCGCATCTACTTGCACGCATGATTGTATTTAGATGAAATGAAATGAACCGACAAATAAATCCTTCTGTATGCAGACAATTATAAGTTAATAAAACTTAAAACTACTTCATTTTATTTAGTACGATTTTTTCTGACAATTAGAAACGTCACATACCCTTACCGTAAACTTATTGTGAGGAAAATGACAACCCGATAAATAATCAGGAAAATTGTGTAGGTTTTTTTAAATGTATGTATAACTTGACACAAATATTATGAGGTCCATTGATCACTAACTCGAAATGTTTGCGGTAGCATCTTTACAATTACTTTATAATTGAAATAAAACATAATATAATTGTTAATTAAGTATGATATAATGTAAAAGGATTCAAAATGATTTCAAACATAATTTTCCAGTAATTGATGTGTTTATTTATGCGATGGGCGAAAGCCGAGTTAGCTTCGATGTTTTTGTTTTGATTATGCAAGCTTATCACTCTGGCCACCTGCGAGCGAGGCGAGAGTTGGGTTACATAACTGTATAAACAACGCTGACCGTGAAGAATGTAAACAGCTTGCAGTTATTGACCATGATTTATTTTACGTTTGAACGTTTTATTTTTATGTATATTACTTATTTTAATTCTAATATGAAACAAATAAAAGATAATTTATCTCTCTCCTTTTGTTGTTGTTGAAGGTTTGTTTATGTTAAAACGAAAGAAAAAGAGAAATGTATCACTAAATAATTTGTATTTGAACCACAGAGCATGTTAAAAACCTTATTTAAAATGAATATTAGTATCTATTGTAGTCAGGTATGTTATTTTTAGCAAGTTTATTTCAGTTATACGCATGAAGAGTTCTCGCTCACTTGCCAAATGAAAATGGCTACTTGTTTACGGGTATAGCTTTTTACTCTAATATAACACAAGATTCGAACAAAATAACAATTTCATGAGATAAATAAGATGTTAAAGAACAACTTTTCCATCGGAAGCCATATCGAATTCTTTGCCGTTTTTGAGCTATAAAGCGAAAACTTTTAGGGGCCGTAGATCCCTAATTTAAGGGGCCAGCCCCTTTTTACTGGTGTCAAATAAAAGCTCTTGAAATTGTACACAACTTTTATTCTACATGTCTTAACAAAATATTTTTAGTTTAAAAGATACAAAGGAAATTATGTGCAAATTTTCGCTCTTTCAGGCGTCCTGATTTTTGACCCCTCTCTATCGCCATTTTAAATGGCGAAATCAAAAAACAAAATATGATGTGCACAACTACAATGCTTCTACTTTACCAATTCAGTGTTTTCTCTGCTCCAATTATTATAGTCTCGGAGCCTTTATCTGGAAACCAAAGCCCCTAAAATTTCAATAAAAGGGAAATAACTCGCAAGCGGAAGAGAATATCCAAAATGTTTAAAAGTATTTTGAAAGTCTTTAGTAAAATGTATTAAAGCTGAAAATTTGAGCAAAATCGGTTGAGGAATGAGCGAGATATGAAGCTTCAAAGTTAGCGTCTAGGGAAAAAAAAAAAAAAGAATAATAAGAATAATCTTAACCAGCACAATAAGTAGAAGGTCTTCCGTTGCTACGGAAGACCTTAATAATGACTATAACAATTTTGGCTCCACCATGAAACCTAATTAAGCCTTACCCCCTAGAATCATGAAATTTACAATTTTGGTAGAGGCCTTCCTGCTCAATATCACTATGCATTTAGTTTTTCTTAGAAGATATGCAGTTGTGTAGAAGATTTTGAGAAAATTGGTCGACTTCTGGCAGTTTTTCCCCTGCCATAAGTCCCGATGGGATGCAGGAGTCCTAAAATTTACATCCGCCTTGTCCCGAAGATGCTTCATACCAAATTTGAAAGGAGTTGGAGTAGTAGTTAACAAGAAGTTTAAAAAGTTATACTTTCACACATTTGATAACTGACCATTTTGGCCCATTCTGATACCAAAACCCCTACCCCTGGGATCATCAAATTTACAATTTTGATAAAGGACTATCTGTTCTTTCTAAATATTCATTTAGTATCAATAGCACTAGATATCTATATAATAGAAGATGTTATTTAAGTGTTTTACACTTAAATGGCGGGCCGAGCCGGCGTTGGGGGTCTCGCAGGTGGTGATGTTGGGGGTGTTTCTGGCACCACTTGACTCCGGGGACAGTGACCTTGGGGAGTACTCCCGCAGTATCGATGGTGACGGTGGTCCGAGTCGTGACGGACTCGCTGGTGGTGGTGATGACTTGGGTAGACCAGACGTCTAGGAGGACGCGACGTGGACATCCGAGCGGTCCTACACCGGCTGCGGGACCGATCAAGGCGTTCATATCGCTGGTTCACCATCTCCATCGCTCCCGCGCTGTCCAGGGGGCTAAACTCGTGGTTAGAGTTAGTCACCCAGCCGGTCTCTGTTTCCAGGGAGGGTTGAAAAAATCGTGCCTCTGTCCGACATCTTGCTTGAAAAAACTCTCAATATGAAAAAAACTTCCAAAGCTTTAAAAATCGCTAGTGGTTTCTGGATGATATAGTGCAGACTGCCCAGTATGGGCCGGTGTCAGGTCGATCCACCCCAAGATGATCCGTCCCCTGGTTGAATCGACCCATTTTACTTAGTCGATCCGGCCCCTCCAAATTCCGGGGATGGCTAAATTTAGGTCCTCCAGATGATGGTGGATGGGTCCGTCTCCTTTTCCTCGAGTTGCCCACGGATAGATAGCTTGCTATTCTTCATCTGTGGCCGATCAACCCTCGGATCTCCCTCAGTAAAATCGGAGAGACGGTCTTCTTGAAGACTGTTGAGGACGTGGCAAAGAAGGTCCGGAGTGGAGCCCTCTACTGGATTCAGTGTAGAAACCCACCAGCTCTGTGCTTCAGTTTGTCTAAATAATTTAGTACCGGTGCTAGAGGCCAACTATCTATTAAAGACAGTGGTCTAACGTGTCTTCCGTGGCCTTCTCATAAAGTCATGGACGTGCACGCTTGATCAACTCCACGTTAAACACTTTCGGTCATAAATACATTTGCACACACAACTATCCTTCTGGTTTCGGCCAATAAATTATTTAGACAAACTGAAGCACAGAGCTGGTGGGTTTCTACATGTAAAAAGAATTACTTGATATTTAAAGTTTAAGTGTATGTATGTCTAATTTAAGATATAAGTAGCATACGTTTATTGATAATAGAGGGAATAGGATTCTGAATCAGGATATGCCTGGTTATACATGTATTAAAATAAATTTATTACAAACCTAATTGGGAAGTTTTAATATTAGGGACTTCTATACATGTAAGTAGTGTTTGAGTGTTGGCTGTAATTTGTGTTATTCTAAGGAAAGAAATACATGTTAGTATTATTAGTATTAACTTTTTTTTTTTTTTTTTTACAGTTGTGGGTGTCAGTAAGTGATGTCTGACAGTTGTGGATGTCAGTAGGTGATGTCTGACAGTTGTGGGTGTCAGTAAGTGATGTCTGACAGTTGTGGGTATCAGTGATGTCTGACAGTTGTGGGTGTCAGTAAGTGATGTCTGACAGTTGTGGATGTCAGTAGGTGATGTCTGACAGTTGTGGGTGTCAGTAAGTGATGTCTGACAGTTGTGGGTGTCAGTAAGTGATGTCTGACAGTTGTGGGTGTCAGTAAGTGATGCCTGACAGTTGTGGGTGTAAGTGATGTCTGACAGTTGTGGGTGTAAGTGATGTCTGACAGTTGTGGGTGTCAGTAAGTGATGTCCGACAGTTGTGGGTGTCAGTAAGTAATGTCTGACAGTTGTGGGTGTCAGTAAGTGATGTCTGACAGTTGTGGGTGTCAGTAAGTGATGTCTGACAGTTGTGGGTGTCAGTAAGTGATGTCTGACAGTTGTGGGTGCAGTAAGTGATGTCTGACAGTTGTGGGTGTCAGTAAGTGATGTCTGACAGTTGTGGGTGTCAGTAAGTGATGTCTGACAGTTGTGGGTATCAGTGATGTCTGACAGTTGTGGGTGTCAGTAGGTGATGTCTGACAGTTGTGGGTGTCAGTAAGTGATGTCTGACAGTTGTGGGTGTCAGAAAGTGATGTCTGACAGTTGTGGGTGTCCGTAAGTGATGTAATGATGAACATGTATTAAGTTTGGATGTGACGCAGCGTGTTCATGAGACATTTGACACCGGCCCAGGGTTAAGCCCCGAACCACTGTCAGCAGAAAAATTCTTACCTAACATAGTGTCAACGCCACAAAAACCACTATAATGATTGAGGATGTTGAAGGGAATAGTGGGAGAAGATGCAACCAAAAGCAAATGGCCGATTCTTACCCCAACTGGGGCATCTCAACAAGATACGGCGTTCAAGCCAAAAGCAATTAATCACACTTAGATATACTTAGTACGATACTGTTAATGTTGCAGGTGGATATGGTTAGCAGAGTCTGAAGGTCAACGGGAGTGACTCCTGTTGCGTGAAGTGTTTGTATGAGGTTTGTTCTGTGGTGGTTGTGAAGTGGACAGTGTAAAAGGTAATGGGCGATTGTTTCTAGGACCTGGCAGTATGTACAGTTGTTGTTTGTGTGCCTGATGTACTGAACTAAATCGCCCAATAGATTGGTTTTCCCCACCCTCAAACGTGTAATGATTTTGTCATAGTGTATGTTAGAGTGATATTTGATAGGTTTTGAGCATGGGTTGGATTTGATTTTAGCTATGAGTTTGGTGTTTGAGTTTAGCTGTTGTTTGTAGATGCCGATTATAGTGTGATGTATGGAGCTGTAAATTTCTCTGACCCCTAGCGATATGTCATATGTAACCTTGAGCGCTTGTTTTGCAGTGTTGTCAACAGTCTCGTTTCCTTGAATGCCGACATGTGAAGATGTGTTGATTGTATTGTGTGGAATGATGCAAGAGGGTGAGGATGGTGTTGAAAGGATCTGGCCTACTAGTTTAAAATGTTTGTAGTGCACTAAGGGAGTCATTGAGAATTACCGTTCTCCGATATCCCTTATTGTGAATGTATTTGAGTGCTGTAATTAAAGCAACCATCTCCGTCGAATAGACAGAGATGTTATCCGTGCATCTATAATACCCCTCCTCCGTGGGACCGCTGTGGTCAAAGATGGTTGCACCCGTTTTGCCTGTGGTGGGTTCTTTGCTTCCATCAGTGTAGGATTTTTGGAACCCTTGGTAGTGTATGTCTATGTGTTGCAGTGCAATTGCTTTGATTTTACTGGGTTACTGTGTTTTTTGGTGATTGCACTACCGATATTGGTGCAAACTGTAGGTGGAGGAAAAGTCCATGGTAGCAATGGTTTGGTTGGCTCGTTTAGCCCATAAGTGTTCGTATATTTCCATATTTGGTAGCCAAATGGTCCATTTCTCTTACCCTCCCCCCACCGTTCGGTGGATTTGGTGTCTGTATGCATATGTAGTTCTCCCGATTCGGAAAGGACAGTGCTGTGGTGAGTGATGAGTGATTGATTGTATCTTGCTTAACGTCTCGCTCGAGAATGTTTCACTCATATGGAGACGTCACCAAGACCGGTGAAGGGCTTCAAATTTAGGCCTATGCTCGGCGCTTACGGCCATTGAGCAGTGGGGGTTCTTTAGCGCGCCACACCTACTGTGACACGGGACATCCGTTTTTAAGGTAATCTCCGAGGATCCGTGACATTTACACCTTATGCCGAGCATTTGCGATGGAACTGTCACTACCTGTTTTAACGACTTAGGTTTGTCGCGGCTGAGATTCGAACCCCGGGCCTTCCGCATTCGGGGCGAACGCTCTAACCTCTCGGCCACCGCGGCGGTTCCTGTGGTGAGTTTAAGTGCAATTCGAAGTGCCGACGATTGAATCCTGTCTATACTTTGAAGATAGGTCTTGCAACCTGAGTTGTAAGCCTGGCCACCATAGTCAAGTGTCGATCTCAGAAGAGATTTGTAGAGCATTAGAAGAGTTTGTTTGTCAGCACCAAATTCTGTGCCTGAAACAGAACGCATAAGGTTGAGTATTTTGCAACATTTAATTTTGAGTTTTTCGACATGAACTTTGAATGTCATATGTTCGTCGTAAATGACTCCCAGAAAGGTTACTTGTGATTCTGACTTCATGGGTTGATTTCTTAGGTAGAGTTTTAGCTGGGATTTGTAGTTAATGTGCGTTTGGTTAGTTTTGCCAAATAATATTGCGACAGTTTTTGGTTGTGACAGCTTGAACCCCCACTGGATGGGCCAGTTTTAAATTGAGTCCAGAGTGCTTTGCAACCCAAAATTGATGATTTTGATAGAGCGACTTGTGTGATGAATTTGTTTGTCATCTGCAAACTGGGAGAGATCAGCCACTGTACGGTTGTTTTTTGGTGTTTTATTGTGGATGATAAGTCATTGATCATGAGATTGAAAAGTGTAGGACTGATGACAGAACCCTGTGGTGTACCCTTGTCCAAGGTGTGCAGATCCGAATTGGACTGGTTTACAGTGACCTGTATTTTGGGCGGAATCCACTCTGTGCAGGGTCTTGTTTGCCTTGTTTATCTAGAAACCATCTCAACCTGGTGTTGAGCATTTTTTCAAAAGTTTTGCACACGTGTGATGTTAGTGATAATAGTCTGAAGGAATCAGGAACATGGTGATCCTTACCTGGTTTAGGTATTGGAATGACTGTGACATTTTTCCAAGATATTGGTAATTGGGGTTTTTTTTTGTAAAGAGTTGATTGTAGAAATGAATTATAATGTTCGTGAAATTAGGAGGGAGGTGTTTTAGCATGATATATGTAATTGTGTCCCCTCCGGGTCCAGTATTTTTGTTATGCATAGGAACTTGCTTGGGTTCGTGCAATGTAAATGGTAGATTGAGTGTTCCAGTGTTGAAACCTGTGTCTTTGACGTGGAGTTGGTGTTTGAATCGGCCCCTGACTATAGTGCATGTGCTGGATCAAGGTTGGTGTTTGAACTAGCTTGTTGAAATGTTTTAGCAATTAGATTTGCCTTGTCTTGTGAGCTGTATGCATTTTGTAATGTTGGAAGAGTTGTCCTAGTGTTTTTACCTAATGTGCTTTGACCTTTCTCCAGACTGTTGTGTTTGCACGCGAATGTAATGTTGCGAATGGCGAGAACTCCGGTATATGAAGAGAGAGCGCCGACGTCGTCGAAAACACCCCCTACAATTTCCCTAACCTAATTATAAGTAAATATCAAATCGAGTCCATAGGCTCACATAGGCTAAGCCGGCTGCCCAATCCCATCAAATTATTGAATAAATATTGTTTAAACGAGAAAGGAAAAAAACCCGGATAATTAATGGAGGCGAGAAATCAGAATATGAGAACATGAAAAGAATGTTACTATCAATACAAGGTGTTGAAATATAAATTGGTAACTCATCATGCTCATTGTTTTTAGAAGGCTGTTGGAGCAGGATACGGCTGTCAACTTTATTCTGATATCAAAATATCCTTGCTGCAGTGACAAATCGTTGACCTTTATCTGCTTTTCTAACATTAAAATGTTTGTTTTGGTTTTGTCTTTGAAGTCGTTGAATAAAAAAAAATCACCTCGACCTAGATTCATTTCAAGCAGTACGGATTTCTCCACCTGACCCTATTTGAGCGACTGTTTCGAATTTACTGTTTTTAAAGAATTCTACATGTGATACATTGGTAAATTTGAAAACTGTCCATCCTGCCCTCGTTTGTCCATCAAACTGAATCTTCTTTAGGAATGGGGTAAAATTTGAATGAGTTTTAGAGAAATCAGGGTAATCGGGTGTTTAATCTGAGATTGAGTATCGTGATACATATACTAGTATATGATGTTTATTTATGATGTACGCCTCATGTTTGGTAATCGTCAATAAAGCATTTGAATATTTGGTTTTCATATATCGATGATTGAATATATTCAATTTTCATGTATTTTTTGATTCACTAATCATGTTGGCATACAATCATGTTACACATTAATATGAGATATATAGTGATAATACAGATCATATGCATACTGATGTAAATATATTTTACATGTACATGTGATGTCAAATTGTAAGTATGCAATTTAGTATTGCATTATAATTAATAATAATAATGATTGGTTTTATATAGCGCCTTTTCCAGCGTATGCTGCTCAAAGCGCTTTACAATAATCAATGTACATAATTACCCCGGCAGACCTTATATCAATCTAGAACTTTCTCAGCCTCCTAGGAAGCATACAGTGCAAGCTGCCATTAAAAGCGCTAGTGCACTAATATAACAATATCTTTCACTGTCTATAACCAGGTACCCCTTTTACACTTGGGTGGAGTGAGGATGCCTTTCCCAAGGACACAACGTCAGCCCTGCCGTGGCCATGACTCGAACCCTGTCTGACGGCCTAACCACTCGGCCACCGACGCCACAATGGGGTAATTAAAGCATATAATATAATGGCCAGTTAACTTTGCACATACACAGGAAATGATTTGTATTCATTAATATTTCCTTCCATTTTTTGGTTTAATTTATTTACACATTCTGGTTGACGGTAAGTACCGGGAATATTTTACCCGTTTGTGCCCTAAAGTTAGCGGCTAGCTACCATTTGAATATCCGTAGAAGAACGCACAGGTGCTTGTGGACAGGACTTCCGGTACCCCCCTTCTTTTATTTTTAAATGTTCAATTCCTTGGGTATTTCGGACGTATTTTTGATAAAATATGTAACTTCAGAGTTTATCTATTTCAATGGAATACACAAATCTCGCATAGAAACTGTTTTTAAAAATGTCATATCACCGATCATTATGATCGGTGATATGACATTTTTAAAAACAGTTTCTATGCAAGATTTGTGTATTCCATTGAAATAGATAAACTCTGAAGTTACATATTTTATCAAAAATACGTCCGAAATACCCAAGGAATTGAACATTTAAAAATAAAAGAAGGGGGGTACCGGAAGTCCTGTCCACAAGCACCTGTGGAAGAACGTGGGTAAGATCAGTTGTTCAAATCCTCTTTTTTCTTTCCTGCCATCTTGAACTGAAACACGTGGAATGAAATGTCCAAATAAGAATTCCCAACATCTTAATTGTTATGATATAACTAATTAATCTCTAAATTAATCTAAATTACTTTGGATTAAAAGTTTGGGGGAAATCAAGACGGAATAGAGACATGAAATAGAGCGCGCCTCTATTCGATCTGACTCTATCCGACTTCATATTTGCCATGACATGACTTGTAAGATGTGGCGAGTCAGATCTGAAAAATCAGATCGTGTAAATAGAGGAGAAGGGATTTTTCTGTGTTAATAGGTTTGAATGCTTTCTGTTTCAAGGCGAAAATTCTGACCACTCAGTCATCACAACCGATCAATATAAAATTACGTGTTGACCAACACGACCAGTCAATAAAAAACTTCATTTGTCAACACGACCGGTCAATAAAAAACTACATGTGTTAACACGACCGGTCAATAAAAAGCTATGCATGTGTCAACTATTTTCAGTGGGTAAAATTACTTCTTTCACCAGCTGTCATCTTTATTCATTTTTAAGGAACAAAATGATTGGAGCACACAGACGTTTAAAACACATGGACGGCCTCGCTTCTACTTCTACTTTCATTTCCGAGGTTCAATGCCAAAACCAGGGAATATCTATCGCTCAAAGATAGTCTTGATTCAATTATATAAAAGTCTTTGTACGAAATTAGTATGGATTGAAAAAAATTGTGTCCATCGTAACCTCATACAGCATGTGAAGGAACCAACACACGTCGATCTTGATTTACTTATCACAAGATCATCGAGTACTGTGCTCCTCAAACCACCGCATATACAATAACCATTTCTCTGTGATGTTAAAGGGAACATGTGTTGTGATCACTATGCTAACCCTCATTTATAACAACAACACCAAAAGAAAAAAACAAGTTTAAATATCAGGATTAGTACTATCGATCAGGACGAAATGTAAAGAAATATTCACGAGCGATATGCTAACACCAAACCAGATACCTCAGTGCCGGTGACTTGTTAAATCCTACAACAAAAGTCTCGCTGAACTTCTGGACAGACATGTACATGTTCTACTGGTTACAAACCATTGCTTCCTTTGATCACTAGGATCCACTCTCATCAGCATACCATGCTCGACAATCTACGGAAACGACCAACGGTAGTCTTTGTCTATATGACTTGTCACTGTCAGCAGCCTTCGATGTCATCGACCATGAAAGACTTCTTTAACGCCTTCCCGTATCCTGTGGAGTAAATGGCGATGCCCTAGAGTGGATCAGATCCTATTTACAAGATAGACAACAATGTGTTAGCATTGCACCCATTACGTCAGAAACCCATCATTACCTTTTGGTGTTCCCCAGGGATCTGTTTTGGGACCCAAATTATACTGTATTTTCGCAAGACCCATAGAAACAATATGTCATCGTCATGGTATGAAGTACACTACCGGTGGTTTTTATTATACCGGTAGAGGTCCAATATCTAAAGCTTACAAAAAAGCGTGAACCGATTACATCAATCAAAAGAGGGTTGAATTGTTGTTTACGTCGTTACGGTAACGTCAATATTGAACGCTCATACTCGGAATGTTTAGGGCGCATACAATTTACGTAATGCAAAGTTAGCGTTCAATAAATTATCAGGATATTGAACATTAACATTCTCTAGAGACATGAGAGAGCAACTATATAATTAAAGATATCTTCAATTCAACATATCTACAATTGAATTAATGATATCTTTAATTGAATTATTGTTGTTCTCTTTAAAAGAATTGATGCACGCATTAATTCCTTATACAAAAGCATTGTAAATGATTTAAAGATATCTTCCATTGAATTAAATAGATTAAATTATTTATATCGAACTTTAAATTAATTATTGCGAGCAATATTTCTACTAAATTGATGCTCTCATCAATGGAATTGAAGAGAGCAACAATTGAATTAATGCGCGCATCAAATCTATTATTGCTCTCGTTAATTCAATTAATGCGAGCATCAATTGAATTGAAGAGAGCAATAATTGAATTAATGTGCACATTAAATCAATATTTGCTCTCATTAATTCAATTGATGCGCGCATTAATTCATTTGATGAGAGCAATAATTGAATTGAAGCGCGCATTAATTAATTTGATGAGAACAATAATTGATTTAATGCGCGCATCGCTTCAATTAAATAGAGCAATAATTGAGTTGATGATATCTTCAAACAATTAAAGATATCTTCAATTATTTGAGTTTATGTTAATTTGGCGCTCCATAAGCCTCTGTGATCTATACAGTACTCTATAAAACCATAAACGTACAATATTTACATCTCACAGAAAGGCTTTTTTAAAATGATGGGTCTTGAGTTCTGTTTTAAAAGCTTTGAGATTGTCAATTTTTCTCAACTTCATTCCAAAGAGATGGTGTCACTCTGTCAAATCTACGGTCACCGTGCATTTTCGATCGGACTCGAAGCAAAATGAATTGATATTTGACGAGTCGGAGCGAAGTGGCCTCGCAGGTATGTATTCGCGGACTAATTCAGATAGTTACATAAGAAATGAACTTATCCGGTTCGTATATATCACAATACACATGGAACCCTGGTCAGTGTCCTTTTCTATATCCGTCCTCTGTAGTTAACTCATCTCTTTACCGTGAAAGGTGAAGATAACTAACAGTGATCAATCTCATAACTCCTATAAAAAATACAAAATAGAGAGTTGGGCAAACACGGACCCCTGGACACACTAGAGGTGGGATCAGGTGCCTAGAAGGAGTAAGCATCCCCTGTCGACCGGTCACACCCGCCGTGAGTCCTATATCTTGATCAGGTAAACGGACTGTTCCGTAGTCAAAATCAGTTTGCCAATAACCATCGCCAGGTCTTCTTTTATACCCTCATTTTCCATCTTGTGTCCATCTAAGGGCTGATTTTAGTTGTGATATTGTCATTTCATCTTCCCAAATCATATCCATCCCATCTCCATCTTGTTTTAGGTCCTGTCCTGTGCTGTTCCATCATTGTTACTAATAAAAGTACCAAGATGGTTGAAGTCTTTTTAATACCTCTTCAGTATTACATGGGCTGAACTACGGAGTGTTCCCCACTCCTGGAAATCTAGTGGATTAAAAGTCAAAGTAAGTCATTACATGTATTCCTGTCGCCATATCTGCAGTCGGTATTTTACAGTTCACTGTCATGAATTTAGGCTTGTTCGGTCGCTGTTTTGTTTGTTTTTGATAATTTCCTCTGTTTGTTTTTGTATGTTGTTTCAAATCATTAATCCTTGATATCAAGCAGGTGTCATTAGCATAATAGCAAAATCTTCTGGAAACGAGTTAGGGGTATAATGTTTTTTGTTGTTGATGATGAGTTGTCAGGTATACAGGCATGTAGAATCGGGGGAGGAGCACTTTTTCAGGCATGTTTCCCCTTTGCTTGTCAAGAAGTTTAGACAAAAACTTGTCATATTTTGAAAGACAATGCTACATCTAAGTATAGTTCCCATGCACCAGCCAATGACTATTCTAAAGAGGGTAGGAGAAATGACTCTTTCCTGGCGTACTTCCGACTGATGAATCAGGCTACAAAGGTTTATAGCAGTTGTTTTATAATGTTTTATCTGGGTTTTTTAAAAAGATATTAGCTATGGTTATATCGACATAGAACATAAGAAAGGTCGACCTACAATTATAGAGAAAAGCGGACCTTTGATTATGAAATACGACTTTGAGCTGGTCAGATATCTACTTAGGCCTGTAAACACAGGATATGTCAATGACCTTACAAGTATGTGGAGATGACTATGCAAATTAGTCAATCTGAATCTAATGGCACGTAGCGGGGTTAAGTATTCATGAGATGGCAGTGCTGGTACCAACATCCTTGACCACCTTGCAGAAAAAGTGTAAACACTAAAGGGTTGGACCCTCCACCGGTCTTGAAGGAATGGTAAGTCCAGGCTATTCATTGTACGTGTTGTGCATCAGGGTATCTGGATATTCTTGTTATAAAGCGGGATGCTTGACGCTACAGTTTTTCGACCTTTAGTATATTTTTTTCTGAAAATGGGGGTGCCGTACGATAAAGCTGTGTTCGAAGATGGAACGCACAGGTACTAAGTAAGCGGTCTTACGGCATGACTCCGAACGGTGTTTAAAATTATGGCGGAGGATGCAGAGTGTAGCATTGTTTTGATTTTCATGATACATGCATTTGCTAGGTAGTTCACCACCGCAGCTGGAGAATGTGATTGTCAAGTTGGGTAAGAATTCGTCGACTTCTAGTTGATTATTTTTTTCTCTTTTTTAGTTTTAAAACGTATTCCCCATGTTGAAGCCCGCTCTCCCAGGCTGCTGAGGTCCTGTAGTAAGGTAGCATAGTCAGCTTTGAACTTTATGGATCTATATAAAAGACGGTGATCTTTTTTTCAGTTCTTTATTCCTTATGCAATACAGCATATTGGTTGATATGCAGTTATACACTCAGCAGGTGTAAATAATAGATATCGGTGACAATATACAATGTACATTAAGAGATAGATTCTCTATTAATCTGCTAAGACGTACTCTTGACTTTACGGAATCCGACAAGTCGTTGGTATGACATCGGAATAAGACTGGTCTCAGGACGGTTCCCTGAGGCACGCCGAACACTAATCATGCTGCCTTAAATTCATCGCCATTTTATGAAAAGCCACAGGGGACCCCCAAGTAATGGTCTATATAATCCATTGTATCAATCCTGACCTACCCATGTTGACAACCCAGGATGTCAACTTGGTCATATCCCAAAATTAACCTGGTATTTCCAAAGACTTGGGGGGTCCTCTGTGACTTTCCATACCATTTACACCTGTTGGTAAGAAAGTCATTCAGGCACGAGTTGATGTTTCCGTTAATAGCATACTGACTCAGCTTGCGTAGGAGTTTCTGAAGAGGAACAGTATCAATGCGTTACTGAAATCAAGTAGAGCCACGTCCACTTAGGTGTCTACATTTAATTGATTAAAGACTAGGCTTTGAAATAATATTGACTTATATATATTTCAACTGTAGCATGTATACATGAATGTTATAAGTCAACAGGGAGTGACCAGGCGCCACATCTAGGCATCTAATGCGAACAATTGTGAATAATCGTTGTTAAAGATGCTAAACAACTTGAATTGTCCATTAATTACTGTTCTTATCATTAACTGCTGTTTGATTTGTCGTATTCTAACTATCATGTTTTTTTCATGTAGGAAATATTTAAGAGCGTTTGAATAAACATACATGTACGTATCTCGTAAGAAACATAAATACATAATTATAATGCAATGTACATGTATAGTGCATGTACCGGTACTTACAAATGCATCATATTATTCACGACATTGCATGTATTTTTTAAAACTCATACTTGTTTTGAGAAGTGCTCACAAAAACATGTACATGTAGATCTAAATAGTTTTTATTGTAGTCAGGTAATATCGGCACTACAGGATTTATTCATTGCTTAGAGTGGTTCGCATCTAAGATATGGAGTAATTTCAATTCTTTTTAGACGTGTATTTTTGATTTTTTACATTGAAGGAGAATTAGACATGACCTTTTTGCACTTAAAATTGACTCAAGATTTATTCAATACAGAACTTTCGGGATGTGCCGGAATGTTCGATTAGAATATTGACGTTTATACAAATCACGGTCACGTGATAATAACCAACGGTAGGGCAAAGTTGTCAACTCAAGCAGGCGGCCCGTAAAGAGCTATGCACAGTCCTAAGGTGATGATTCAAGTCACTATTGGTGCTTAGTTCCTGGGTGTAAATTAGATGGAGGAAAAAGGCGCATTTAGATGCGTATCCTTGGATGCAAGGCTGCAGTGTTCTAAACATGACCTTTTTGCACCTAAAATTGACTCAGAATTTATTCAATGCGGAACTTCCGAGACGTACTGGAATGACCAAGTTTATACACCTCGGTCATGTGATAGTAATCAATATCTATGGTAAGCCATTTTACTATTTATTCGAAAATTAAAGACATATCTCTAACTTTGAGAGATATCCCTCTAATTCAAAGAGATATCTCTTAAGGTTAAGAGATATCTTTCAACTTTAAGAGATATCTCTTAACTTTAAGAGATATCTCTGTCGAAGTTACAAGTGACTAATGTTTATTTTTCTTAAAGTATGGCAAGCCCTATTACTATTTATTCGAAAAATGAAATATCTCTTTAGATTAAAGAAATATCTCTTATTTTAAGGAGATATCTCTTTAAAATGAGAGATATCTCTTAATTTTAAGAGATATCTCTCTAAAAAGAGATATCTCTTTCACTTGGAGAGATATGTCTTTCACTTAGAGATATATGTCTTTTACTTTTCAAGACATCTCTTACACTTAGAGAGATATGTCTCACTTAGATAGATATCTCTTTCACTTTGAGAGATACCTCTTTCTCTTAAAGCGATATCTCTTATACTTTAAGAGATATCTCTTTCACTTTTGAGAGATATCTCTTTCACTTAAACTTTGAGGAATATCTCCTTCACTTAAAGAGATATCTCTCTAAGAATTCCTTGAGAGATATCTCTCAAAGTATAAGAAATAAATCTTTAATTGTTGAAAAAGAGATATCTCTCAAAGAAAAAAATATATCTTTTTCCAATATATTTTTATTAGTGTGGATACTTAAAGAATTCTCCTTAAACCGGAAGCCCGCCAAAGCAAATCTTACCATGATGGCTGTAATCCCGGGCGAAGGTTTTGCGTTTATCGCATCTGAAGTGTATACAGGTAACAAAAAACAAAGACAATGAATTGATAGAATATGTGAGCTAGACTGGATTTACATTTACAGCCTCTCAGCAACTTGATAATGTTACCCCAACCACCTCTTTAACCTTTTCCGCCATTTTTACACTAGAGACATTTTGATTGGTTAAAAAATAGGGTTACATTATTTTAAAGGCGATGCAACAGGGAGAAGTCATTATATGATCACCGGGGGAAATCTGTTTGATTTAAAGAGATGTCTCTTTAAGTTAAAGAGATATCTCATTTTCAAAATTTAATGAGATATCTCTTTAACTTAAAGAGATTTATCTTTTTACATTGATAGAGAGATATCTCTTTATACTAGAGTGATATATCTTTCTCTTTGAGAGATATTTCTCTAGCTTTACGAGATATCTCACAAAGAGAAAGAGATATCTTTCTAGCGTAAAGAGATATATCTTTAGTTAAAGAGATATCTCTTTTGTTTAGAGAGATATCTCATTTGGTTAAAGAGATATCTCCCTAGTGTAAAAAGATATCCCTCTAAGTTACAGAGATATCTCTTCAACCAGTAGAGATATATCTCTAGTGTAAAGTGATAACTCTCTTATCTAAAGAGATATTTTATTTTACGAATAAATAGTAAAAGGGCTTGTCATATTATGACATAATTTTATGTGATATCTATGGAGCATTTGTACAAAGTTTCATGTTTGTAACATTAAGTGCAAGATTTATTTATTTTTTGCAGATCTACATGTATCTATATAGCCCCACTATCTGGTTGCTGGACCAGATGAACAGAGAGTTAGCCTACAAACATTACGTTCAATGCCCGATAAAAAGTCAGAGTGAGTCCATATCCCGAAAGTCCCGTATTAGTTAAACTTGATTGGTCTGTTGGTGTCAGCACAACATAAGCAACTCAAATCAATCGTTATATAAAGTACATGTAGATACATAACCATTTCTGACTGGTAAATTCATTGGTTCAAAATCATTGTAATTGACGTTCTTTTAGGGCATGACAACCGGTTTGCGTTGAACTGTAAATATCAAAAGTCAAGAAAAATGCGCTGATATAATCTAAAATGGTGATCTAGAAGAATAGGAAATTTACTAGTGTATAATTTACCAATTTTTTTAGGCATTTTGGTCGCAATCTTTATTGCATGTAAATGCAGCCCGACATTTTCTGCAATTTATCAACCATTACTTACTGTCAACAACATATGGTCAGTGTCCGTTGGAACAAGTTTTGTCAATCTACAAGCAATAGTTTTGTCTTTAATTCGTTATCGGAAATCCGGTTGATTGTTTTGAATGTTATCGGAAACTCATGAGATTATACACATGATCAGTTAGAAGAAAAGGTTTAATTAAGTCAGACATATACTGTGGAGCTATACCATTTATTATTTTATAGAATAATATAAGCTTATGTTTATCCCTACAAGCCTGTAAAGGTTCAAATGTCGAGAAGCTACAGCGTGAAATCATCCTTTGGATCTGAAACAAAAATATAAAATCCGGATTCAATGAGGGCTTAGATTTTTCAAATGTTTTCAAAAATCAAATTTTTTTTGGGGGGAAAAAGTTTACTCGATCATTTTATAACTTGACATCAGTCCAACTCCCTCTTCCTATTATAAAATGCCCCATACATGTATTACCTTACTATTTTGTCTGACAGCTATAATCACACATATACAAATTACCAGTGTGGATCCAGGTTCAAGTAGGTCCTCATTACCCCCTGCTTGTCGTAAGAGATGACTAAATGGGGCGGTCCTTCGGAGGAGACCGCTTAAACCAAGGTCCCGTGTTACAAAGTATGGCACGATAAAGAACCCCCCCCCCCTGCTCAAAAGCCATAAGCACTGAGCATAGGCCTAAATTTTGCAGCCCTGGTGACGTCTCCATAAAAGTAAAATACTCTCGTGAGGGACGTTAAGCAATATACAATCAATCAAATTGTCACCAGAAAAGCTCTTTAATTGCCATTAAATCCATCAACGCAGTACCCAGCAGATGAGGATGACGCAACGTAAATACTAAGATTATACATGTAAATCTCTATTACTTCGTTCCGGACACTTAACAACACGAATACGAATCTTCTATCACTAAAACACCAATTTAAGGTGACTCCATACTCGCAGTTTTATCTGATACAAGTTTGAAAAGTGTACATGTATTTGTTTCCATTCATTAGAGTTAAAATTAACAATGTATCAAATAAAATACATAGGTCATCACACTTTTTAAGATGAGAGACGTACATAAACAGAATCATATATCACCGTCAGAAAATTAAAATTTCATAAAAACTGGTTATGACGATA
This sequence comes from Ostrea edulis, assembly GCF_947568905.1. Lineage (NCBI taxonomy): Eukaryota > Metazoa > Mollusca > Bivalvia > Ostreida > Ostreidae > Ostrea > Ostrea edulis. The sequence continues at coordinate 42,844,746 of NC_079172.1, forward strand.
TAGTAGCATTCATAACAATTTCATGAAACTATATCTTCACAAAAATATACAAAATGTATGTAAAAAAAATAAAGGAAATCGATCGCATAATATACTTGATAAAGAAATCAATAGAAACAGAGTTATTGCCCTTGGATTCAATATTTTGAAACGTATCATTAATTACTCATCTATAACTTAAGACTTTTGAAATACTTTATTTCTAACAAGAATTTTTACAATTTATAAGTATCAAAAAATACTCCAACAAAATTTTTGTGGGAAATATTGACCGCGTCACAAACAAAACTGCGTACACAAAATATAATTTCACTTAGTGTTGAATAATCGGAAAAATTTCATAATCGATAATCGGTCAAAATCGGAAGAACTAAATCGATCAATGATCGATATAATCGGTATTTACGCATAGTTAATAAATATTATTATTTTTGGGTTATTTCCTTTTAGTTTTATGGATATGTGCAACATACACACACTTATTAGCTTATTTACCAGGAATGAAATGGGTTTTTTTTTAGCCATGACATCCAGATTGGCTTTAGTTTAGTTTTAAGAAACCTTAAAGTTTTCAGAAGTCCGACTTTGGTTTCCATTGGTAAGGATATATATCAAGTTAATATCAACTAATCCGAGATTCCTCCGACTCTTACCCCCGCTTTTATATCGTGACATGTGCGGGAGAGAGTCAGAGCGGACTCAAAAATGAAAAGTGGGAATTCAGCGACACCAGCTAGTGTCGCTGCATTGCCTACCTTTTACAACTTTATTTCGTGGATTTACCATCCAAGACGCAAGAATTCGGTTATCGGATGATTAATTCTACAGGTTATTAAGGTTAACCACGACTAAATTGATGCTATTGCCGTGTAAAGAGCTCTAACACTGACAAAAGAAGCATCACTTTGGTCGCCTCCTCGCCATTCGAGTTCTTTGCGCATGACGTCAGCACATAAATACACAAAATTCCAATCGGCGTCAAAGTAGCCATGATTGACCTGAGGAATATTCATCCAATAACTGAATCCTATCTAGATCAGCGAAATAAAGATGTAAACGGTAAGCACAGCAGCGACACTAGCTGGTGTCGCTGAATTCTCACAAGTCTTTTCATTATGGAGTCCGCGCTGACTCTACCCCGCACATGTCGTAATATAAAAGCGGGGATAAGAGTCGGAGGAATCTCGGATTAGTTATCATCTTCATTATTATCGAGTTGATGATTATGATGATGATGATGATAAATTTATCATTACTACAGTAACTTGATCCAAAGAGTTGGATCACGTCTCGTTGACAGACGCGGATCCAATCGTAACTACTCGGCTATTTCCGTAACCGCAACGGAAAAGGACGAGCTCGTGATCCGATTGGCGCTTCGCGTCTCGTGTGATCTGATGATCTGCGCCTGTCATTTCGACGTGATCCGACTCTTCGGATCAAGTTACTGTAGTAATAATATATATTTATCAATAGAAACCACGTATGAACTTACCCTATGTTTCCCAAACATACATCATCATTGAACCGAATGTCCGATAACAACCGAATAGCCGATAACGCGTTTACCCGTGTGAACAATACAGATTTTAAAAAAAATTAATACGAGTGATGGAAATAATAATGATCTTTTTGCACTTGATATATGCGAAAAAAAGAATTCATATCAAATTTGCTCAAGAGTTTAAAAGGACATATTTGGAGTAATGTCATTTTCTAAAATTTCATATATTTTTCAAGGTCTTGTTTTGAACTTTAAAAAGTGGGGTTAGAGTTCAAACTACCTTAAACGACAGGCACTTGAAGTATGGATATTACTACCCCCCTTTTTGATATTTTTTTTTTTTTTTGGTGGCAATAATTTGATTAATTTGCTTTATTTGTTTACAATTATTTAGTTGGTATATCAATACTTACTTTTAGATTATTTTAAGTTTTAAAACAGTTTAAAATAACACACTATCACATATAGACGCGTAATCACGGTGAGTTAAAGAAACGCCAACGTGGAATATGACGTCACAATGCACTGGTTACATCAACTATCAAACTTCCGCCAGAGGTCGTTTGCACACAAACCAACTTTAAAGTGTAATTTTTCAAGGTGTTGGTTGTTTTGATAAGAGCTCTTTCCTTACACGTTAGGTGCTAAGTATTAATTATTATAAGAAATGTTTGTCCTGTTATGAATATAGATACTTAAATGCCAAATTGAGCTCGAAATAAGGGACACTACAGAGTCATCCACTTCTGTTTCATACTTAGATATTTTGTTGAAAGTAGACATTGGCGGTGGACTGACAACTCGGCTGTGTGACAGGCGGGGTGGTTTCGGCTTCTCCATCGTCAGCTTCCCACATTTGTGTAGTAATGTTCCATTGTCGCCTGCGTATGGTGTTTGTGCGTCTCGGCCGATTCGGGGCCTGTTCTGGGTGTGGTCGGTTTTTGGATCGGGGTGGGCTGCTGACAAACAAGTTGATGGTGCGGGGATTTCGACAGTCTCGATTGGGGTCAGCATTTCGCAAGTTCTATGGTCTTTATAACGATCTAGTTCGTCGGTGCGGCCTCGCATTGCTCCTGGTCGGGTGCTGTCTGACGTGTTTCATACCGATTGTTAAGCCATTCTTGGCACACTGATTTTGACTGCGGATGGCTCCGTTTACCTGATCAGGATATGGGGCTCACGGCGGGTGTGACCGGTCAACAGGGATGCTTACTCCTCCTAGGCACCTGATCCCACCTCTGGTGTGTCCAGGGGTCCGTGTTTGCCCAACTATCTATTTTGTATTGCTTGTAGGAGTTTAGTTAGAATAATCTAACTGTGTCTCGGGACAGGCCCTCACCACAGTTAGAATACCTCCCATATACCCGTAATGTAGCAGAAAATTGCGGAATCGCTCCAAAACGATTTTAAACTTATCAAAGAATAAACGCGTACATTTAAAGTTAAATTTATATACAAGTAACCTCATTGGTAATTTGTAAGTCCTTAACACTGTAAAAAATCGTATAATAATATTGTAAACTCAACACTTTGAAATGTCACTTTTCTCAATTCGAACTGACTGCCATTTTACCGGAAACTGCCATCGGAACACCCTGCTGCATGCTGTTTTCCAAAAACGAACGCTTACCTAATTTGCAAATAAGAACGGCCCAAGTGGGTCGTTAAGATAACTTTCCAAATGCATATGAGTGATGTGTTACATAATTTTACCGAAACATGCACTGTGTGCAATTTTCATTTTGCTACATTGCAGGTATATAGGACGCATTCTATCGTTAAATCGGGTCCGTAGGACATTATCATTTTAGCGATAGAACATTCTATCTAGTAGGAGTTATGAGATTGATCACTGTTCGTTATCTTCACCTTGCATCTTAGCCCTCATGTCTCATTTTGGATCTTGCACAAGTCAAGGAAACAGGGCATGTTTCCATCGCTTTCATTTTACATGATACAAACAAATTCTACACAAAATATATTATCACGAAAGTTACGAAGTGTCAAAACTGTGTCTGTCATAACACCGAATAGGTTTAAGACCGATTTGTCTAAATGCCTGCTCTCTTATTCGGCGTAATTTCATTGGTCGAATTCTCGGGATTCCCATGCCTCGTGACGACATCGATTGTTGAAAGTAAAGATGGTGGAACATTTGTTGATAACAGAAAACTAGGTCTAAGATTATACTGGCACGCGGTTTGTCAATGGAGGGCATTGAATTTGTTGTCATAAGTGATGATGAAGAAAACGAAGATGAGAAATTCAAAGCAGATATGGAACTTGCTAAACGTTTAAGTTTGCAGGTATTTTTTTTTTTTATTATTATTATTATCATGTTGAAGCGACACTTGCTGAAACTAAAACGATGCGTTTGCAGCGGAGAACTATTCTAACAAAAACACATTATCATTTGGAGTTTGTAAGGTTGCAGTGTAAATGCGACCTTAAAATGTCACTTTGATACGAGAGTGACCCCCTCTGCAACATTGATTAAATGTAAAGAACATAGTCCGGAATTCAGAATTTACTTGGGAAATTGAGTGTCGAGGGCAGTGAGGCTGTTACATACCAGATAAGTGCAGAAATTTTTAAGTCTATTTTGAGTTGAATTATTCAATAATAATAACAGCTTTTAAGAGCTTGTTTTTCGACTTGAAAAGAAAATAATCATAACAAATATGGATTTGGGGATTGAATGTAATTTTACACAAACATCACTGTCCAATAAAGTTATGATAAAAGAGATACAAGGGACAAAGCATAAAATACTAGTTATTGGCACAAAAGGTTGTAATCGATGAACAAATTTATAAGCAGCATGTACATGTGAGCATGAAAGCAACCAGCAAAACAATAACTGTGTGGCACAGAATAGCACTTTTTAAATTTAGATTGATTTGATTGATTCTATGTTGTTTAATGTCCCACTCAATAATTTTTCACTCATTGTCTTAATTAAAAATTTACATTTTAAGCAGAACACAGGTCTACAAGGTATTTTCTATAATTTGATGGAGTTTTAAAAAAAAAAAAGCATGCAAGTCTAAGATTATTTGGTAAACTTGCAAATTTGGGAGGCTTCATACTGACATGATTGTAAACCATACTAAAATTTACAGTGTTGACCATGCTAACTCGGGGCTAAAGTTACCTGCTTTAGTCTCCTAGAATGCATGACAAGGCGACTGCTCAAATAAAATGGTTAATTGTGATATTGTGTCTATAGCAATGATTTGAATTCTATTGTAATAGAACTATATCTCTTGGTCAATTAATTTTCGTGGAATAGAGAGATTGGGTGTGTGTTTGAAGTAACAGGTGCAAGGCGCTGGTCGCCTAGCCTTTTCCCAGGGGTGTGAGTTAGTTAGAGAGGAGAGCGAATGTCAGGGGTTTCTGAGTTAATTGGTTTGAATGCTTTCTGTCTCTGTTGAATGATCGAAGTTTGAGAGATGAAAGTAAGAGTTGATAAATTTATGAAAGATCTTGTGTGAGTGGTCTAAATTAGGAGGTACCTCGTGAGAAAGGGGAGATCGAGTTTAACAGTGAAGGTGAAAGCATGTGATTTTTGAATTGTGAATTTCATATACTTGTGAACGTGTCCTTGTATATATGTAGATTTGTAAATAAATATGTAAATAGTACTACAGGGAGGACCTTTGTGACACTATTGATGTTTAAAAAGTTGGATTTTTATTAAATTTTAATATATAAGTACTAACAAAATGTAGTCCACTAGCTCTTCTGAATTTTCTCTGTTTTTGAGATACAGGGATATGGTTAAGACATGTCAAAAAAATTATTTTCTTAAAAATTTTTTTTAGTATGTCCAAGACCTGTCATGGTCATTGAACTGGAGTAAAAAAAAAAAATGCTGCTGATTGTCACTCATAAAATAATCACATTGTCCTCAGTCCTCTTCCTGTGTTTCAAATTCAGTATATCAATAAACTTGATGCTACAATTTACCTTTCGCCCAGCATAACATGGCTCTCAATTGATCAGAATTTCATACCATTATCTTCAAACCATTTAAATAATTAAGATTTTGTTGAATTGTTGTCATGCACAATGATAGACTTTAAAAGCTTGCAATCTATATGTTCATGTGTCTAGGGTATTGTCATCAGCAATAATTGTATGATAAAAGATGTTTGGACAAATGTTGGACAAAACTGAAAATATCATATAAAACAGCACATTAATCAACTTTCTGCAAATTGGTCTTTGAGGTATAGTGTACAGACATCCTTGACAATGTCCCCCTACACATTAGTACGGGATGAAACTTCATCTGTTGCTTCTGAGTTTCATAGGTAAAAGGTGCTGTAGGGATCCTAGTTGGAATAGGTCCTCAGTACCCCTTGCTTGTCGTAAAAGGCCACTAAATGGAGCGGTCCTTCGTATGAGACCAAAAAAATAAAAACCGAGGCCCCATGTCACAGCAGGTGTGGGATGATAAAGATCCCTCCCTGCTCAATGGCCGTAAGCACCAAGCATAGGCCTAAATTTTGCAGCCTTTCACTGGCAATGGTGAATAAGAGAGCAGGCATTTAGACAGATCGGTCTTAAACCTATTCGGTGTTATGACAGACACAGTTATGACACTTCGTAACTTTCATAATAATATATTTTATGTAGAATTTGTGTGTATCATGCAGGGGTATAATGAAAGCGATGGAAAAAGTCCTGTTTCCTTGACTTGTGCAAGATCCAAAATG